>NW_016107504.1:1326866-1342306 GCF_001604975.1 Cebus imitator
GACGGGGTTTCACCATGTTGACCAGGATGGTCTCGATCTCTTGACCTCGTGATCCACCCGCCTCAGCCTCCCAAAGTGCTGGGATTACAGGCTTGAGCCACCGCGCCCGGCCTCATTTGCGTTTTAAAGAGAGTCCTTTGGCTGCTGTGTTGTTGGTCATGGATTGAGGTGGGGACAACAGTGGAAGCAGAGAGACAAGTCAGGAGGCTATGATGGTGGCCTGGCAGTGGGTGGTGGCTGTGGAGGCCTTCTGTGAAAGTTGAGCCCACACATTTTACAAATGAGGCCCAGAGAAAGGGAGTGACTTTCCCAAGGTCACCCTGCTTCCTGATCCTATTCTCCCGTAAGAGGGAAGTTAACAGAGAACCAAGAAGAAAATTCTAAGTGAATTCTGGTAGGATGAATTTGTTGTTGCATTCCGGCAAATCTGGGATTCTGGAAGCTGATGCAGATGCTCAGAGTGGGAAGGAAATGAAGAATTCTGGCATTTGGGGTACTCTGTTGTTCCAGTGCCTGGGGCTGCAGTAAGGCTGGCATCAGCCGCCAGTTACATATCCCCACCTTATTTAGTCTGGTCGTGGCTCAGACAAGAGCTAAGTGCTTGCAGGCCAGTTCCTTCCTGCCTCCATAGTATAAGGAAGTTTGAGCTGGGCAGGACTCCCAGTGCTCTCTTGGTCTCAGAGCAAGCAAGCAGAAACCTCATGCAAGGCCGTGTGAGGTCAGGAGGGAGGGGTCCAAATACCTGAGCTTGGTTGAGATTGGCTGCTCTTTGACTCACCACTTCTGTGGATGGCCAATCACAAGAGCCACAGTATCCTTGCTCCCTTCCGCCACTCTTCACTTGTCCTTGCAAAAGCCACAGAACTTCCCGCCACAAAGTGACCAGGGGAGAGAAGTTCCTTCCCTCCTCCACCCCATAACTGGTCCAAAAGGCCTTGGGGAGAGGCGCCTTGCTTACAGCCAAAGAAGGATGAATGTTCTGCTTTCCAAAGCTTGGAATGAAGCATTTGCTTTTTGTGGGGACCAAGTTGAGCACCAATTAGGGAGAAATGACACCAAATGGATTTTCAACCAAGCCTTTGCTGAAATAACCTAGACTGTAGATAATCGTGAAAATAATCCTAGACAGGAAAATTCCCCTTCTCACAAGGCCTTACCTTTTTTGTTTTTTCTCTGTCGCCCAGGCAGGAGTGCAATGGGGATTTCAGTTCTCTGCAACCTCTGCCTCCTGGGTTCAAGCGATTCTCCTGCCTCAGCCTCCAGAGTGGCTTGGATTACAGGTGTGTGCCACCACGCCCTTCTAGTTTTTGTATTTTTAGTAGAGATGAGGTTTTTCTATGTTGGCCAGGCTGGTCTTGAACTCCCAACCTCAGGTGATCCACCTGCCTTGGCCTCCCAAAGCGCTGGGATTACAGGCATGAACCACTGTTCCCGGCTGTGGCCTTACCTTCTAGGTGGCATTAGTGCCCTCTTACATTGCACTAGTCAAAAGGGCATTTGCCATCCCTCCAACCTGACCTCTAGCAAGCTGGGCCTCGGTTCACTACCTACCCGTCTGCTTTGGACTAGAAATACCTTAGTGGAGTGAAAAGGGTCAGGAAAGCTTTTATAATCCTGGTTCTTTTGTTGGTGAATTGGATAACCTCCTGCCTAGACCCATTTCTCCATCTAGAAACTGAGGGAATTGGAGTAAATGCTCTCCAAGGTCACTTCTAGTTGTGACATGCTAAGAATCAAATAGCTGCTATGCATCAGATAACAGGTTAAGCATTTTATATTTCTTATTTAATTTCATTCCCATAGCAGTTTCTGTGAGGCAGATACTATTATGCCCCTCGCCTTACACATAGACGTTGCAGTTGAGGAAATTGTGGCTCAGAGAGGTTAAGTGACTTACCCCAAAACACACAGCTAACAAAGGGCACAGCCAGGATCTGGATTCAGGTCCACCTGATTCTGATCCCACACCCCACCATCATAAGTGCTTCCCTAAGCAGCAAATTTACAGGTTCTATGCCATCCAAATTGCCCTTAAAGCCCTGACAACCTGGGATTGCCAAGGAGAGAAAATGACCCTTCCTCCCGTTTTACACTTTGAAGGTGGGACTGACATGTTGGTAGGAGCAGGTGGACACTTGGATCCTGTGAGCTGAATTGCCAAGAGCGATCTCCTGGCGATAATCTGCTGCCATGCTGGGGTGCCCTGGGCATCCGGGGAGAAGCAGGAGGGCTTTGCCAGCTGGGAACGTTGGCAGGAAGAATGCCTTATAATCCCCTAGCTTATGTTCTGAAATGTCTGACAAATCCTGGACAGGTTCTCAGTTCTATAATGATATTAATGAGGGCAGAGGAGCCTGGTGAAAATTTAATAGACCAGTATAAAAAGTTGCACAGACTCTGTCTGCAGTTCTTTTGAAGGTCCACACAAAGCCACAGAGCTGCTTGGAACTCTCCATCCAAAGAAATTATTAACCTTCCTCATTTCTGGAGGACGATGCAATCTGTTTATTAAATGCCTAAATTAAAGGGAGAGGACACAGTGCAGTTCGGGGTTTTCCACCATAATTCATCTGAGGCTCTCGGTCAGGGAAATTTGAGCCTGGGGCCCACTCAGCTTCCTGACCACTTCCTGCTCCCAGGCTTCCTCCAACCCTGTGCCTTTAATAAGTTCAGGTTGTTTAGAGTTCAGCTCTAGTTAACCCTTTGAAGTCTGAGTGGATAAATCACAGCTCAAGTCCACGAACCACTTAATGTACATCAAAGATTGACCAATGAAGCAATTGTTCCAGCCTGGAAGCCTCTATTGTAAGGGTCAAATGAGATAATGTATGAGTGTGAAAGCACTGTGTGATCTTTGAAGCACAGTAAATTACTTTTATTATTATTTTTCTCAGTAGGATGGCTTGCTTATCTACAAGATAGATGTCTGTTCTTATTGGAGGCCTTCAAACAAATCAAACTGGTACTTGTTGAGCCTGGAGAAGTATTAAATTTTCTTTGTACTTCCTCCTGTGTTTCTCAAGCTACTTGACACCTATTTAAGTAGCTGCTGATGGGCCTCTGGCCTTGTGTACTTGGAGCCAGTATAATTTGCTTATTGTTTCTCCTCAACAAAGAATGTGAAAGGCAGAAAGTGCAGGAGCATTTCCCCAACATAGGGCTTGGTTTTGTCCATTGCTCCCTATCCCCTAACCCTGGGATGCGAGTGCTCAAGGGACAGGGTTGTGTACTGAGTGCCTAAGGGGCCTTCGTGTGCGCTGGGATGAATCACTCATAGACAAAGACAGGTCAGCTAGGAAATGGAGCTCGTTAATGTTCTGAGAACACCCTCTTTCAGAAATGCTTGAAGTGACTCTCATATGTGGCTGGAGGGAAATGAAATTGATACAGCATCTCACAAAATTATGTATGCATTTATCTTTTGACTCACCAATTCCATTTTGGGGAATTTAGCCTGAAGATACACCTCCAACAATATGGAAATGCATACGTGCAAGACTTTTCTTGTTGTTTATGATCACAAAATATTAGAAACTACCTAAGTGTCCATACATAGAAAAGTGGTTGAATAGACTATGGCATAGCCACAGAGTGAAATATTACGCAGCTGTGAAAAAGAATGAGCATGCTGTCTATGCACTGATAGGGAGTGACTTCCAGGATATATTGTTAAGTGAAAGAAAAGCCAAGTGCAAAAAAAAAAATGTCTGTAGTATGCTTCCTTTTGTGTAAGAAGGAAGGGGAATTAAAAAAAATATAGAGCGGCATCTGCTCATTTGTATAAAAAGAGACACAAGAAGAATAAACTAGAAAATGATGGAATTGATTACCTACAGGAGTGGGTAGGAACTGCTCATAACAGGTGCTTAATAAGTATTTCCTGATGGTGAATTACAGGACACAACAAACAGAATGGTTGATTCAGCCTGGGAATATGAGGAAAGGTTTCTATTGCTGTCTTGAAAGTGTGTGGTCGGCCGGGCGCGGTGGCTCAAGCCTGTAATCCCAGCACTTTGGGAGGCCGAGGCGGGTGGATCACGAAGTCAACAGATCGAGACCATCCTCATCAACATGGTGAAACCCCGTCTCTACTAAAACTACAAAAAATCAGCTGGGCATGGTGGCGCGTGCCTGTAATCCCAGCTACTCAGGAGGCTGAGTCAGGAGAATTGCCTGAACCCAGGAGGCGGAGGTTGCGGTGAGCCGAGATCGCGCCATTGCACTCCAGCCTGGGTAACAAGAGCAAAACTCTGTCTCCAAAAAAAAAAAGAAAGTGTGTGGTCATCGGGTTTACTAACCATAATGGGGTGATTATTTCAGCCAGAGGGAAGAGTTATGAGCAAAGACCCATACGGGGAAAGTAGTCTGGTATGCAAGGTGGCTGGAGCATTGCGTGGGATGGGGACTATTGTGAGAGAAGGCTGGATAGGGCAGGCAGGAACCAGAAGGTGGATTTCCTTCTATGCAATGGTAAGGAGTTTGCATTTTCATCTCAGTGAGATGAGAACCCTTTGGAATATTTTCAGCAGGAGAGTGATATGGGCTAGTTTATGCTCCATCTATCCCTCTGGCTGTAGAGTGGGGTGTGAACTGAAGAGGAGGAGAGTGGAAACAGGGAGGCCAGTTAGGAAGCTATTGTATCCATCCAGGTAAGAGAGGATGGTCGCTTGGATCAGGAAGGTAGTGCAGGTTGAGCATCCTAAATCCAAAAATCTGAAATGCTCCCAAAGCTGAAACTTGTTGACATTGTGCTCAAAGGAAGTTCTCATTGGAGCATTTCGGATTTAAGATTTTTGGATTTGGGATGCTCAACCGGAAAGTATAATGCAAATATTCCAAATCTAAAATCTGAAACATTTCTGGTTCCAAGCATTTCAGATTAGGGATACTCAACCTGTAGTAGAAGTGGAAAGAGGTGGCCATGTCCTGGGTATATATGTTGAAGGTAGAGCCAGCAGGACAAATTGATGGTTTGGATATGGGGGAGGGCAAAGGAGACAAAAAAGTCTTGGATAATTCCCAGATTTCTGACTTAAGTGATGGATGTCTGATGGAGCCATTTGGCAAGACAGGCAACAGGGAACAAAAAGGAAAATTCGTGGGGTAAGTTGACGAGTTCAGTCTTGGATGTGTTATGTGTGAGATGTCAGTGGGATACCCAGCAGCTGGACATATGGATCTGCGGCTCAGTGGGGAAAGCCTGGCTCAGGCCACAGATGTGGTAGCATATAGATAGAGGGGGAAAGATGAGATTGGATGGGGCCAGAATGGGAGAGTGTTAAGTACTGGAGTAAGAAGAGGTGTGAGGACAGAGTCCTGGGGACCACTGACATGTAAGAGGGGTAGAGGAGTATGACTTAGTAAAGGTGGCTACAAAGGAGTGATAATAGCACAGTAGAGGAGGCCTGGGAGAGAAGAGGGTCAGAGAAGGCTGAGGAGAAGGGACTTTCCAGTGGAGCATGTTCAGCAGTGCCCACGGCTGAGAGGCCGTCTAATAGAGGAGCTGAAAAATGTCCATTGGGTCTGGTGTTTATATTGGATTTTTGAGCAGGTCCAGGGGAGTGTCAGAGGCAGAAGCCAAACTGCAAGACTGAGGAATGAAGGGAAAGGAGTGAGGTGGGATGGTAACCAGGGGAGGAGCGGAGGGTGACAGGTTGGAGAGTCCTTATTGTAAGGGTAAGAGACAAGTAAGCCTGTTTTAGCCACAGAGAAAGAGTCGGTAGACAGGCTAGGCTGAAAACCTAGAAGACACAGGAATTAACTAGTGGAGCCAGATAGGGAGTGGAAAGTGGGGGCTTAGAGCCCAGGAAGAGGAGTTAGAGTTGAGTAGGAGAAGG
Source organism: Cebus imitator (assembly GCF_001604975.1). NCBI lineage: Eukaryota > Metazoa > Chordata > Mammalia > Primates > Cebidae > Cebus > Cebus imitator. Next base: position 1,332,704 of record NW_016107504.1, read on the forward strand.
GAGACTTCTCTTTGATGGTTTATTGCTCATGAAATCATTTTCAATGGGAAGGAAGCAGCGAACATTAAATTATCAACGCATGAATTGGGTTTTTTTAATTTTTAGTTTTGTGAACTTGGATGGTTTGGGCTTATCATGTGTTGGTTCAGATAGAACCCTGAGCCTTGGTCATAGGCATCTGAAGAGTACAGGGCTGATAGAGACACTGGTTCTCTGCTGGAAAGTGCAAACAGTGCATGCTTCAAATATGCTAATACAGATTCAAACACATTTTACTGTTCATATGGGAGCCTACGGTATTAATCAAGGTTTAAAAGTCTCCCTTAAAACAAATTATGAGCCTTTACAGTTAATAAATAGGACCTAATGAATGGGTGTGCTGATGGTTGTAGCCTGTTTTGGACTCGGGCCAGGAGCAGGAGCACTGAGAACAGAACAGGGAGAAAGGCCTTAGGCTCCTTTCAAGGTTCTCCCCTCTGAGGCCTCCCCTAGCCCTGAAGATTCAGCAAAACTCATGGCAGAAGTGAAGCCTGGGCTTGGCAATAGCGCTGATCTCTTATGAAGCAGAAGCCCACCAATCATAGTGTTTGCCTTCTAGGGAAAAGGGCTTAGGGCTAAGACATTCTGTCACTTTGAAGACAATAGAGCCTATCAGCTACTTCAGAAGAGCTCATGCTAGCCATTGTCTAACTGAAAAACAATGGCAGGGTGACATATATTGGACAGAGAAACAAGACATCTGGTTTTGACTCAGGCTGTGCTACAAGCCTGCTGTGTAACTTTGGACAGGTACCTTCCGCTTGCTGGGCCTCAGCTGCTCCATCAACCAAGTAAATGGAGTAGATAGATTGATCCCTGAGGGAGCTGAGACCCCAACTTTCTAGTTTTTCAAAAAATAATACGCTTTATTTATTTAGTTAGTTTTGAGACAGTGTCTCACTCTGTCACCCAGGCTGGAGTGCAGTGGCATGATTTTGGCTCACTGGAGCCTCTGCTTCCAGGGCTCAAGTGACTCTCCAGCCTCAGCATCCCAAGTAGCTGGGACTACAGGCACAAGCCACCAACACCTGGGTAATGTTTTTATTTTTTCACAGGAACGAGTTTCAACATGTTGCTCAGGCTGGTCTCAAACTCTTGAGCTCAAAGGGATCCACCTGCCTCAGCCTCTCAAAGTGCTGGGATTACAGGCATGAGCCACCGGGCCCGGCTTAAGCTTCATGTTTTAGGGAAGTTTGAGGTTCACAGAAAAGCTGAACAGAAAGTATAGAGAGTTCCCACCTAACCGCTCTCCCCACCCACATACATCCTGCTCCACTATCAATATTCCGTACTGCAGTGGTACATTGGTTATAATTGATATCCCTACACTGACACATCGTTATCACCCAAAGACCATCGTTTGCATTAGGATTCATTCTTGGAGTCATACCTTCCATGGGCTTTGACAAGTGTATGGTGACATGCATCTATCAGTACAGTATCATACAAAATAGTTTCACTGCCCTACAAATTCCATATTCCACCTATTCATCCCTCCCTCTCCATTAACCCCTGGAAAGCCCTGATCTTTTTACTCTCTCCAAGGTTTTGCTCTTTCCAAATTTCATCTAGTTAGAATAATATTGTATGTAGTGTTTTCACATTGGCTCCTTTCACTTAGTAATGTGCATTTAAAGTTCCTCCACACATTTCATAGCTTGGTCACTCATTTCTTTTTAGCACTGAATAATATTTCATTGTCTAGATGAACTACAATTTATTTGTCCATTCATCTACTGAAGGACATCTTGGTTGCTTCCAGGTTTGGGCAATTATGAAAAAAGCTGCCGTAGACACCCATGTGTAGGTTTTTGTGTGGACATAAGTTTTCAAATCATTTGAGTAAACAACCAGGAGTGTGATCAATGGGTCATATGGTAGAAGGATGTTTAATCTCGGAAGAAAACTGCCAAACTGTCTCCCAAAGTGACTGTACCATTTTGCATTCTCAACAGCAGTGAATGAGAGTTCCTACTGTTTCATATTTGGTGTTGTCAGTGTTCCAAATGTTGGCCATTCTAATAGGTGTCTCATTGGTACTTTAATTTGCAATTCTCTAATGACATGATGTTTTTTCATATGCTTATTTTCCAGCTGTATATTTTCTTTGTTGAGATTTCTATTCAGATCTTTTGCTTATTGTAAAATCAAGTTGTTTGTTTTCTTATTGTTGAGTTTTAAGAGTTCTTGTGGTTTATGCCTGTCATCCCAGCACTTTGGGAGGCCGAGGCAGGAGGATCACTTGAGCCCAGGAGCTCGAGGACAACCTGGGCAACATAGGACGACTTAGCCTCTATGAAAAATAAAATTCGCTGGGCGTGGTGACACATGCCTGTAGTCCCAGCTACCCGGGAGGCTGAGGTGGGAGGATTGCTTGAGCCCAGGTGTTCAAAGCTGCAGTGAGCCGTGATTGTGCTACTGCACTCCAGCCTGGGCAACAGAGACCCTGTCTCAGAACAACAAAAAAAAAGAGTTCTTTATATACTTTTGGTTAACAATTCTTTATCAGATTTGTTCTGTCACCCAGGCTGGAATGCAGTGATGTAATCACAGCTCACTGCAGCCTCAACCTCCCAGGCCCAAGTGATCCTCTTGCCACAGCTTCACAAGTAGCTGGGAGCACAAGTGTGCACCACCATGCTTGGCTGGTTTTTCTTGTATTTTTCATAGACATAAGCTAAAGTGATGCACCTGTGTCGGCCTCCCAAAGTGCTGGGATTTCAGGTGTGAGCCACCACACTCAACTCAGATGTGTCTTTTGCAAACCTTTTCTTCCAGTCAATGGCTTGTCTTACTCTCTGGGCAGTGTCTTTCATAAAGCAGAATTTTTTTACTTTAATAAAGTCTAGTTTATAAGTTATTTATTTCATGGATTGTGCATTTGGTGTTGAATCTAAAAAGTCATCACCATATTCAAGGTCATCTAGGTTTTCTATGTTATCTTCTAGGAGTTTTACAGTTTTGAATTCTACATTTAGGTTTGTAATACATTTTGACTTAATTTTTGTGAAGAGTGTAAAGTCTGTGACTCGATTCATTTTTATGAGAGTTTTATGATAAAAATTATCCTGAATAATTTGAATTCATTACTTGAATGAATAGGCCTATTCCATTTCTTTTTGTGTGACTTTTGGCAGATTGTATCTTTTAAAGAATTGGTCCACTGCAACTAGGTTATCAAATTTGTGGGCATAGAGTTGTTCATAAGATCCTTTTATTATCTTGTGTTTTTTCTCTTTTCTTCTTGCTTTGCCTGGATAGAGGTTTATTGATTTTATTGATTTTTTTCAAAGAACCAGCTTTCAGTTTTGTTGACTTTTCTCTATTCGTTTTCTGATTTCAATTTCATTGATTTCTGCTCTATTTTTTATTATTTCTTTTCATCTGCTTACTTTGGGTTTAATTGGCTCTTCTTCCAGTTGCCTCAGGTGGAAGCTTAGATTATTGATTTTTACATCTTTCTTCTTTTCTAAATACACACTCAATGCTATAAAACTTCATTCTAAGTGCACTGCTTCTGCTGCATTACATAATTTTTAATAAGTTGTATTTTCATTTTCTTTTATTTCTTTTTGGAGGGATAGGATGTCTCTCTCTGTTGCCCAGGCTGGAATGCATTGATACAATCATAGCTCACTGCAACCTTGAATGTCTGGGCTCAAATTATCCTCCCTCCTCAGCCTCCCAAGAAGCTAGGACTGTAGGGACTATAGGCACAGAGCTAGTCCTGTTGGCTAGGACTATAGGCATCATGCCCAGCTAATTTTTTATTTTTATTTTCTTGTAGAGATAGGATCTTGCTATGTTGCCCAGGGTAGTCTTGAACTCCTTGCCTCAAACAGTCTTCCTACCTCAGCCTCCTAAAGTGCTGGGATTACAGACATGAACCACCACAACTGCCCTATATTTTCATTTTCATTTAGTTCAAAACATTTTAAAATTTCTGTTGAGAATTCTTTGATCCATGTGTTACTTAGAACTGTGTTGTTTAATCTCCAAGTATTTTCAGGTTTTTCAGCTGTCTCCCTGCTACTGATTTCTAGTTTAATTCCACTGTGGTCTGAGAACAGACATTGAATAATTTATATTGTTTTCAATTTGTTAAAGGTATGTTTTATATTCCAGAATGTGGCCTATCTTGGTGACTACTCCATGCGATCTTGACAGGAATGTGCATTCTGCTATTGTTGGGTGAATTAGTCTAAAGATTTCTATTATATCGACTTGGTGGATGGTGTTGTTGAGTTCAACTATATCTTTACTGATCATCTGCCTGCTGGTCCATTTCTGATAGAGGGGTGTTGAAGTCTCCAATTATAATAGCGAATTCATTTATTTCTCCTTGCAGTTCTCTCATTTTTTACCTAACATGTTTTGACCCTCTTTTGATAGACATGTTTTTGAAAGACACAAGGATTATTATTTCTTCTTGGAGAATTGACCCCTTTATCATTATGTAATTCCTCTCTCTTTATCCCTAATAACTTTCGTTACTATGAAGTTTGCTCTGTCTGAAAATAATATAGGTACTTCCACTTTCTTTTGACTGGTGTTAGCACGGTACGTCTTTCTCCATCCCTTTACTTTTAATATATATGTCTTTATAGGTACAGTGAATTTCTTGTAGACGATATATATTTGGGTCTTGGTTTGTGATATACTCTAAACAATCTTTCTCTTTTAATTGGTATATTTAGACCAATGATGTTTAAAGTGATTGTTGATATAGTTGAATTAATATCTACCACATTTGTTACTGTTTTCTATTTGTTGCTCTTGATCTTTGTTCCTATTTTTGTCTTCCATGCTTTTTCTGACTCTTGTGGTTTTAATTAAGCATGTTTGGGATTCCATTTTCTCTCCTTTCTTGGCACATCAATTATACATTTTAAAAACATTTTTTAGTGGTTGCCTTAGAGTATGCAATATTGGGTTAAAAACTAATCCAAGTCCATTTTCAAATAACACTATACCACTTCAAAGTACTGCAAATGTCTTATAGTAACCACATAATCCCAATTCCCCCTCCTCTTCCTCGTATTATTGCCGTCATTCAACTTGTATTATCTGTATAAAAGAAGTTAATAATAGAATATGTATATTCTGTTAATGTCTTGATATATATAATAGAACTTAATAAACTTCTTTATATATAAATAGAACTTCTATTACATATAAAATAAAATACATTGTTAGTATTATTATTTTTAACAAACTATTAGATCAAGTAAGAATAAGAAAAATAAGAGTATCCTCTACAGACTGAGCTAGCCAGGCACTATGGAATACTACACAGCCATAAAAGAGAATAAAATGATGTACTTTGCAGCAACATGGATGCAGCTGGAGGCCATTATCCTAAGTGAATTAATGCAGAAGCAGAAAATCAAATACCACGTGTTCTCACTTATAAGTGGGAGCTAAACATTGGGTAATAGACATTAGAAACTCCCAAAGCAGGTCGGGAAGAAAAGGGACAAGGATTGAAAAACAAACTATTGGGTACTTTGTTCATTACTCGGGTAATAGGTTCAAAAGAAGCTGTACTCCCTGAATCTAAAATACAATTTATTAAAAATAATAAGAAAAATAATTTTTTAAATTTTACCTTCACTTATTACATTTCCGATCTATATTATTTTCTTGTCTATGAAGAACTTATTTTAACATTTCTTGCAAAGCAGGTCTACTGGCAACAAATTCCCAAAACGTTTGTTTGTTTAAATTTTTATTTTTCTTTTACTTTTCAAAAAAATATTTCACAGACTACAGAATTCTAGGTTAGTGTTTTTTGTTTTTGTTTTTTTGGTCCTCTCAACTCTTTAAATATTTCACTTTACTCTCTTCTTGCTAGCTTGGTTTTTGGGAAGTGAGATGTAATTCTTATCTTTGCCTCACTACCAGTAAGGCGTTTTTTCCCTGTCCAGCTTCTTTCAGAGTTTTTTCTCTAACTTTGATTTTGTAGAGTTTGAATAAGATATGCGCAGGTGTAGTTTTTTTTTTTTGGTGGGGGTTGGGGGTATCTACCTGCTTCGTGTCCTCTGAGCTTCCTGGATCTGTGCTTTGGTGTCTGACATTAATCTGGGGAAATTCTCAGTCATTATTGCTTCAAATATTTCTTCTATTCCTCCCTTTCTTCTCATTCAGGTAGTCCTATTACATGTATGTTATATCTTTTGTAGTTATTCCACAGTTCTTGCATATTCTGTTCTCTTTTTTGTTTTTGGACTTTTTCTCTGCTTTTCAAATTTGGAAGTTTCTAATGACAGTCTTCAAGTTCAGGGATTCTTCCTTGGTTGGCCAGATGCAGTGGTTCATGCCTATAATCTCAACACTTTAGGAGGCTGAGGTGGGCGGATCACTTGAGGCCAGGAGTTTCAGATCAGCCTGGGCAACATAGCAAGACCCCATCTCTACAAAAAATAATAATAATACAAAAATAGCTGGGCATGCTGCTGTGTGCCTATGGTCCCGGGTACTCCCAGGAGGTCCAGGTTGCAGTGAGCCATAATCAAACCACTGCACTCCATCCTGGGCGACAGAGTGAGGCCCTGTCTAAAAAAAAAGAGATTTTTTCCTCAGCCATGTCCAGTCTACTAATGAGCCCATCAAAGGCATTCTTTATTTCTGTTATCATATTTTTGATTTTTAGCATTTGTTTTTTATTCTTTCTTAGAATTTTCGTCTCTCTGCTTATGTTATCCATCTTTTTTTCAATTTTTGTTTTTTCTTTTTTTCCTTACCACCAGCTAAATCAATATCCAGCTATTTTGCATGCTGTCCCCTTTTTGCATTAAATCCTTTAGCATATTGGTCATAGTTTTTTAAAATCCCTTGTCAGATAACTCCAACATCCCTGCCATATCAGACTCTGATTCTCTTTTTTCTTTTTTGATAGAGTCTCTGTCATTCAGCAGGCTGGAGTGCAGTAGCGTGATCTTGGCTCACTGCAACCTTCGCCTCCTGGGTTCAAGTGATTCTCCTGCCTCAGCCTCCCAAGTAGCTGGGATTACAGGCACACACCACCATGCTCGGCTAATTTTTGTATTTCTAGAGACGGGGTTTTGCCATGTTGGCCAGTCTGGTCTCAAACTCCTGACCTCAAGTGATTCAACTGCTTCAGCCTCCCAAAGTGCTGGGATTACAGGCGTGAGCCACCTTGCCCAGACATAATTTTTCATTGGTGGGTAGAAATGATATACTGGGTAAAAGGAACTGCTATAAATATTTAGGCTGGTGCAAAAGTAATTGTGGTTTTTGCCATTACTTTTAATGGGAAAAAATTACTTTTGCACCAATTGAATATTTCTCTGGTGATGTGGTGGTAAGGTTGTGTGGAGGAAAAGTGCGCTCTTATCCCATGATTAGTTCTTAGTCTTTTAGTTAGCCTGTGCCCTTAGGCAGTGAACTTCACCATTGCGTCTCAGTCTCTATCCTCCTTAGGTGGGACAAGATGGCTGGAGAACATTGGATTTGTGTATTCCCTTTCCTAACATGGAAGGCTAGAAGAAGCTAGAATTGGAGATTTCCTTTCCGTGTGTTGGTTAGGCTCTGAGGAAACCCCAGCAAGTTAGGCTCCAGTAAATAGTTTTCCTTGAGGGCAGGGCTTTTTGTTTTGTTTTGTTTTGTTTTGAGACAGAGTCTTACTCTGTTGCCCAGGATGGAGTGTAGTGGCACCATCGTGGCTCACTGCAACCTTGACCTCCTGTGTTGAAGTGATCCTCCCATCTCAACGTCCCAGTTAGCTTGGACTACAGGTGCACATTACCATACCTGGCTAATTTTTTTTTTTTTTTGTATTTTTTGCAGAGATGAGTTTTCACCACATTGCCTGGGCTGGTCTCAAACTCCTGAGTTCAAGCTACCTACCTGCCTTGGCCTCCCAAAGTGCTGGGGCTACAGGCGTGAGCCACTGTGGCCAACCTGGGCAGGCCTTTTTAAAAACAGAATGCTCTAGCATATTTCAAAATGGTTACCTTCCCCCTTCCTCTGCAGGTAGCATGCTATTTCTACTTGATATTCACTGTAAGGACATGTAGAGCTTATGGAAGTAAAACTCACAAAAGTGTGGCACCTCCCTTCTCCCCACCATGACTGGTTCCCCCTGGAGTTAACTCTCAGGCTTGTTCACACCGAGCCTCCAGGAATTTGTCAATTATAATTCAGATTTTCTCCCTGGCACTGGTTCTCACAGAGATTCTGTTCTTGATCATTGTGATTCTCTATATCTGCCTTTCTCTCCAATTTTTGAGGTAGCAGTTTGTCCTGTGACTCCACTTCTCTGACCAATGTAAGAAGAGTCATTGATCTTTCAGTTTGTTCAGCTTTTTACTTGTTGTTGGGATGGAGTGGCAACAGCTAACCTCCTTACATGCTGGGCCTGAAACCAGAAGTCTCTGGTTTTTTTGTTTGTTTTATTTTTTCTGTTTATTCACTTTGTCTCCCTAAGTATACTATAAACTCTGCAGGAACAAGAACCCTTGTTTGTCTTATTCATCTTATAAACTCAATGTCTAGTGCTGTGGCTGGCACATAGTAGGTGCTTAATATATGCTCAGAGAAAAAAGGAAGATACTGAGAGTCAGAAGACCTGGACTGTGATTTCACGTGAGTTCCTTCCTCTCTCCCAGCCTCAGCTTCCTCACTCTCTGATGTTATTCTGATTTGTTTCTCTATTGTCTGTCTGTCTCCCTCTACTAGACTGTCACCTCCATGAGATCGGGAACCTCACCTGTCAGAGACCCTGACATATAATAGGTTCTCTACAAATATTTCTTGAATGAACAAATGAATGACTGAATGACTTAATCTGCAAAAGGAATGATTTTCCTTTATAATTTGATGGCAGGGATTTCTGGTAACTTTCCCCTTCACTAATCAAATGGGTTGCCTGTCTGGGCTAGTCTTAAGTACTCCTAAGAGAGATTAATTCCCTTATAGGAGAAGAACTCAAATAGGTCACATGGGTTAGAATGATCAAAAGTATATGGAAAAACAACTTTCCAAACTTTGGAACTCAGCAGTTTTTCTTTGTGTTATCCAGGAGAACACAGGCTGTGCTCCAACATTTGTGTGTGTGACAACAATTTGAATCACAATGTTCAGCCCTTTGAAACCACATAGACTTATGTAATATGACCCAATTCCTTGGTTTTGCAAAGAAGGGGGTGTGCAACTGAGAGAAGAGAATGCAGTTATTTACCAGTTTCTTCCTAAGAGAAAAAAACAGAATGTTCAGCATTTGTGAGAGGGGCAGGAGTTGTGTTCTGGCTGAGTAATTCCTGCGCAGTGGATGGCCAGGGTCAGGTGACAAACATCCATAGCTCTGCCTGGCACCAGCATGAGCCCCGCCCAGAGGCAGGAAAAAAATGTTTTAAGTCCTGGTTTCCCCAGCGGTTTGTAACGATGCCCTGGTGTCCCATTTCACAGGCTCAATGTGGAAGAGACCGAAGGCAATCAAGCTATAGGACCTTAAAAAACAACTGGAGGTAGAAGAGTTCAATTGGGAGCCCCAAAGACAAAAGAAATTCTAAAGGGCCCCATGCCTTTTGCTAAAGGCAAAAA
>NW_016107504.1:1342434-1344435 GCF_001604975.1 Cebus imitator
ACAAAAAAACAGCAACAAAAAACAACAACAAAAAAAGAAAAAAACCAAAACCAAAACCAAAACCAAAAAAACCACATATGCTTTGACCTTCTGCAAGGCAGAGGCTGCCAAGATGATATTGATGCCTTTGGAGGGAGAAAAAGAACTTACGGGGAATGATCTGGCCCTCAGTGACACTCAGCTGTCTATGTCATTCTGTATAAGGTTAGCAACTGCTCTTCAGCGAGGTTGAAAACTGTTGAAATGGATCTTGTAATCCTACATTTGGGGAAATGGGTGTTACTGAATAATTTTTACCCACAAAAAAGTCTTTTACTCTGCAAAAAGCTGTATTCCCATAGAAAATAATTCCCTCAAATTAACATCTTCTCAACACACGCTGTCTCTCCTGAATATGAGACTGCAGGGTGGAAGACAGTGTGATTGGTGGGAAGTGGTTTACTTGGATGAGTCTCAAGGCCTCTCCCAGTTCCAAGATTTGAAGATTCTGTGCAGACGTTCCTTTTATAGCCATTAAAAATGAAGAGGATCTTTTCTAGAATTTTGACTTTGGATATCAGGGCCCCAGATTTTGACCTGAGGCTGCATAATAGGGATCACTATCCCCTTTGTCTCCACAAAGACATTTAAGAGGGTAGTCTGGGCTCCCAGTTTCTGCAATTTCTTTAGTGAGAGGCGTCTTGGGTCATTTCCTGAGATCCCCCTTGCCTGGGCCATTCTGGAAAAATAGCTCTGCAGCAGCAGGGACACTCCCCCAACCCTCAGGGAGGTGCTCTATTCACTGTTTCCAAAGCATATGGCCACACCTGCCAGATAGCTCTGACCTGCTTCAGTAGGCGTAGCCCTCTGTGTGGAAGTCAGCGGTCACAGAGCCTGAGAAGCTCTTTCCTGTGCTCTCTTCCCCATTTCTTCTTCTCCCTCCTTTTCATCTCTCGATATAACCAAACAGCTGAAGAAAAGAAACTGCTGGCTGCCTACTCCAATGTCTGTTATTCCCTTCCTTAATAACGGAAACTTGAATCTGTTTGGGGCTAGCAATGTACTTAGTTCAAGAAAGCCCTTCTTTTAGTTAGGAGTGGGCAGACTAGATTCTGGCTAATGAGCTATAAGCAGAAGTGTTGTGCAGTATGTCTGGGAAACTTTCTCAAAAGGGAGGAGTCATCTTTCTTCCCCTTCCTCCTTTCTGCGGCCTAGATTGTGGATACAATGACTGGAGCTTGAGCAGCCATCTCAAATAATGAGGCAATATGCTAAATATGGTGGGCAGCAACTATAAAGTCAGCAGCTAGTGACTTTATAGAGCTGCCCTATCAACCCCGGACTGCTCACTTTCAGACTTTTCTGATGGGAGAGATGAATAAACTATCTTTTTAAAGCAACTGTTACTATTTTTTCTGTTTTTTACAGCCAGGGCTAATCCTAACTCATACTATCCCACCCCGAGAATGAAACTGTGGCTTGACAAACAGATGATCAGATGGTCTAAGACTTTATGGGTTAAAATATGGATATAGAGATAAGTAAGCATTTGGAATGCCTTAGTGATGGAAAGGGGTCCCTAGGCAAGAGGCACAGGAATACGAGTAGACTGTAGGTGATTTCCCTTCATAGAAAGCCCCATGAAGACCAGTATGTGTCTCTCAGATTTACCATAGTATCCCCAGTGCTCAGCCTGGTTCCTGGCACATAGGACAGGCTCAATTAAAAATTATTAACAGAGGCCAGGCATGGTGGGTCATACCCGTAATCTCAGCACTTTGGGAGGCCAAGGTGAGCAGATGACGAGGTCAGAAGATCAAGACCATCCTGGATAACATAGTGAAACCCCATCTCTACTAAAATTACAAAAAAATTAGCCGGGCGTGTGGTATGCACCTGTAGTCCCAGCTACTAGGGAGGCTGAGGCAGGAGAATTGCTTGAACCTGGGAGATAGAGGTTGCAGTGAGCTGAGATCGTGCCACTGCACTCCAGCCTGGGTGACAGAGACCCCATCTCAAAAA
>NW_016107504.1:1345770-1348624 GCF_001604975.1 Cebus imitator
CTGACCTCAGGTGATCCACCTGCCTTGGCATCCCAATGTGCTGGGGCTATAGGTGTGAGCTACCACGCCTAGCACCAGAAATTTATTTTTTGATCAGCAAATATCAGGCACTGTGTTCAGCTCTGAGGACACCGTGGTGAGCAAAATCGGTACGGGTCTTGCAGTGATATTCCAGAGCAGCAAGGCAGAAACAGACAAAAATGTGTGAACAAATCATTACAATCTGGGATAAATGCAACAAAACAAAGATAATGGAGAAAACTTCTTTAGACAGAATGACGGGCAAAGATGTCTCAGAGGAAAGGAGAGCCCAAAGATTGGAACATGTAGCCAAGCAAAGAATGGGAGGAGGTTGCTGGTAGAAGGTTCTGAGCTGAGGGAACCAGATACACAAAGGCTCTGAGGAGTATTTGGGGAATGAAAGTAGCTCAGTGGGCTGGAACTTGGTTAGAGCAGGGGAGTGACACGGGAAAAGGCTGGAGAGGTCAGTGGAGGCCGGATCACGCAGGCACTTGTAGGCCATGGGAAGGAGTTTGGACTTTACTAAGTACAATGATAAGCCACTGATAAGCTTAAGGCAAGGGAATGCCATGATCTGATTTTGCATTAAGAAGGCGGTCACTTTGGCTGTTATGTGGAATTGGATGGGGTCCAGTGTGGAGGTAGGGAGACCAACTTGTGAGGCCTTCATCTTTGTGTGAAAGATGAGGGTGGCTTAGATCAGGGAGTGATAAGGGGGCGAGAGAGAAGTGGAGGGATTCGAGATGTGTTCTGGAGGCTGAGCAGACCAGACTGGGCAATGGATTGGATGTAGGAGCTCGTGGAGGGTGGGGAGGAATCAAGGTTTCTGGTCTGAGCAGCTATGTAGGTGGTGGTGCCAAACACCAAGGTGGGATACGCTGGTGGAGGTAGGAGTCAGGACTTTGACTTTGGTCATGCAGATATTGACATATTTGTGACACATACAAATGGAGCTGTCAAGGAGACAATTGAATATTGGAATCTGGAGCTCAGGGGAATGCTTAGGACTGGAGATTCAAATTTGGGAGTCATTAGCATGACAACGTTACTTAAGATCTTGGGAGTAAATGGAACTGACCAGGGAGAGGGTACAGAGAGGGCAGAGCTGAGCTCCGAGACACTCCAAATAGAAGAGGAGAAGCCTGCAAAGGTGACTGAGAAGGGGCCTTAGGATTATTATATATTGCCTATCTCCGATAGAATGTTCTGGAGTTTGAAGAGGCTGATAAACAGCACCTCTTTTCTTCTACCTGAAATCAGAATCAATCAAGACACACACACACACACACACACACACACACACACACACACACACACGAGCCAGACAGGAAACAGGGATATTGCCTTTAGCAATCATAAAGCTATTTGGAGAAAAAAAGAGTAGAGGTGAAGCCTAACAGACTTGCAAATATACGCACTTCTGCCCATTTAGACAAAATTAGCCATCTGTCTCTGCCACAGGTGGACAAGCACAGGCCTCCCCAGCAGGAGATAAGCCTGCCCCACTTATTGCAGGGCTGAAAAGCAGACCAGAACATGTGTGAGAACCTAGACGGTGGGGAGAGAGGAGGCGGCAATTCTCGGTGTACTCTGTTCTGCCTTGCCAACTCCCCATCCTGTCTTTCATCTGCTCTCACCATTGAAAAACGTGAAATAAGCTCCAGGAACACAGAGGCCACATCGAACCTGGTCATTGTTTCATCTCTGTGCCTCACAGGGTACCTGCATACAGTAGATGCCAATGTTTGTTGAATGAATGAATGAACGGATGTGGATGTCGAGACTAGAATAATCCTCACAGATCATCCAGGAATCACCTATGCCCAGGCCTCAATCCCAGACCATTTTTTATAAACATTTCTGAGGATGAGGTTCAGCATTCAGGATTCCTCTAAACTCTCCCCAGGTGATTTCAGTGTGCAGCTAAGATGAAGAACTATTGTTGCCCTGGTCCGACCCCTAATTTTACAGCAAAGTTATTTGTGGAGGGTGTAACACCAGATGGCTTCTCCTGTCCCTGCTGCTGACTGTGTGTGGGGCTGGGACTTGCCTATTTCTCTGTCTGGACCTCAGTGCTCTCCTGTGGGAAGTGAGGGAGTAGGGGTCAGATGATCTCTAGAGCCCTGTCCCGCGCTAATGGTGTATTACCCTCTATTCCGATCCCAGATGTGAACTTAATTCACTGGGACAGCGGCTGTGCCTCGAGATGCCTTTGCATGGTGGTTAAGTTAGTTTTGTGTTTGATATGACAGAATTCTGGATTGCAATGGACAACAAAGTAGAGATGTTTTGAAGAGTTCAGGACCTACAGACTCAGTCTTTGGTGGTTAATTCGTCCTGCTTTTTCCTTAGGCAGTGGCAGCAAGCTGACCAGTGGAACAGCAAAGAAACAACAGAAAAGCCCAGCTGAGGAAGCTGCAATGAGCTAGGGCTGCCCTCTTTGCTCATGTTCCTCCTTTTCTAGCTCTTGTCTTCCCCCACCCACCCCCTCCCAGTCATCTCTTTCTTTCCTTTCCTGCCCTCTCCATGAATCTTCATCAATTACAGGTCTTTCAAAGGCAAGCCTATTATTTCTGCCTACCCATGGAATCCACCCACCTCCCTCCCATTCTAGTTTGGCACCCCAGAGTTTGTAAGTATGTTGCCACAATGTGGGCAATCAGAAGTGGCTCATGAAATGAAAAAGAGGGGATACTGGGAACAGTGGCTCATGCCTGTAATCCCAGCACTTTGGGAGACCAATACTGGTGGATCATCTGAGGTCAGGAGTTCAAGACCAGCCTAGCCAACATGGTGAAACCTTGTCTCTATCAAAAATACAAAAATTAGCCAG
>NW_016107504.1:1348842-1376480 GCF_001604975.1 Cebus imitator
GAGAACCACTTGAACCTGGGAGGCAGAGGTTGCAGTGAGCCGAGATCATGCCACCGAACTCCAATCTGGATGTGAGTGAGACAGAGAGAAAGAGAGAGAGAGAGAGAGAGAGAGAGGAGAGAGAGGAGAGAGAGAGACAGGAATAAAGAGAAGAAATAAGGCTGTATGTGATTTTCTTTCTCTCCAAAATTACATAGAGCCTTGTGGGTGCTGGGCCAAGTATCCATCTTTTTTTTTTTTTAATTTATTTATTTTACTTTAGGCACATACTGTATCTGGCATTTCTCCCCATGTTATCCTTCCCCACCCCCCGCTATCTCTCCCCTGCAAGAACAGAAAGCCAAACACCGCATGTTGTCACTCATAGGTGGGTGTTGAACAATGAGAACACGTGGACTCAGGGAGAGGACCATGTATCCATCTTTAAAAGTGGCTATTTCCTCAGCATTTTTCAAACAGGGTAACTGGATAAGAGCTAGATATGAGGATGAATAGAATTTGGGAGATAGAAGTGGAGTTCAGGCCTAGAGCAAAGAGGTAATGTGTATGCATCTCACAGCCAGAGGATTCCTCCTGGCCCCAGTACCCATGAAGCACCTGGCTTAGAAATGATCCTGTGTAGCCACTTTGTTTTGCGGATTGGAAAAACAAGGTCTAGAGATGCCAATGACTTGTCCAAGGTCATATAATTTGCTAGCCAAAGACCAGGACTACAGCCCAGAATTCCTGACTGCCTCTCCCTAGAATACTTCTGCTGCCTCAGCCTTCCTCAAAGTGACTGTCAGTTTAATTGTATAAGTTGGCGGGGTTTGTGGTAAGGACTCTGAAGAGAAAATGTCAAAAGAATAGACCGAATGATGGAAACAGGAGATTACCAAGCCTCAGCACCAGCGTTGTCTCTGGCTTTCCCCAGCCCTTTATCTGCCACCTCTCCAGCCTGCCTGTCTTCCTGCTCCCTGGCACGTAAGACCTCCCTGGGGACAGACTCCCAGGGTTGGCTCTGGAGCTCCAGCTCATCCTCCTCTGCAGCCACGTCTCTGGGGCATCTGTTAGCACACATAGCTTCAGCTCCCACGCGCACCCAGACACGTCCACCTCTCAAGCTCTAGGCCTGGACTTCACCTTCAGGCTTATCTTTCTATGGAATATTTCCATATGTAAATATGCCTCGCTCAACCAGAAATCAAAATTGGAATTCATTTTCCCTACACAAAGCTGCAGCCTTTTCTTCCCCCTCTGTTTCTTTCAGTACTTCCATAGTCCCCAGATCCTCCTAACTCAGAACTTTCATGTCACCAGAGGCTGGGGGTGAGGGAAATGGGGGGGGGGTTAGTGTTTAATGGGTACACGGTGCCAGTTTGGGATGATGACAAAGTTCTGGACAAGGATGGTGGTGATGGTTACACAACAATGTGACAGTAATTAATGGCATTAGACCGTATACTTGAAATCAGTGAAAATGGTAAATTCTATATTATCTATATTTCACCATAATTTAAAACATAAACCAAACCCAAAACTCATGTCATCATTGACTTGTGGATACCTTGCTCTCTTCTCCCCAGCTTACTTTGCTACCAGGTCATTCTGATTTTTCACCTAGTGGAGATTGCTCAAACTTTTCCATACTCCAGCATCACCAGGGACTTGTTAGAGTTCTCAGTTCCCCAGTCTACCCACCTCTTGGTGTAGGGGTTGGGGATAGAATCTACATTTTAAATTTCCCAACAAACCTGATGTGGGTGGACTGAAGACTGTACTTGGAGAAATGAATACTGCCTCTCAGTGTCTTTCATCTTTGTCCCTTCCTCTTCCTTCTGCTACCCCTATCCCTGCCCCAGCTGGCCCTCATCACCTCACACCTGGATTATAGCAACAGCTGGCCTGTCACTAGCCTTTCCCTGTTCCAGCCTCTCCAGCTGCCAGGACCCATCTTCTACAAATATCTTTTGCATCACATCACTTCCCTGCTCAGAAGCCTACCATGGCTCCCTGAGACCTCTTAGGTTTTATCTAAAGTCTCTTGGCTGGGAGCCAGCCAAGTGAGCCTCCTGCCCTCCAGCTTACCTTCTTCTGTATTCACTCCCACCTCTCCCACGCTCATTAGTCATTTCTTTTCCTTATGTTAGTCCCTCTGCTAGTTTGGGGTGGTCTTTCTTCTGCCTCCCCCTTCCCACCATGAGCCCTGGAACACTTCTGGTCATGTTGGAAGAATTATGAAAACTGTTCAGATTCTCCATCCTGCTTCTCAATGCATTAATCTTGCCTTCGCCAATATGGGCTTTGCCATTCACCAGCTGTATGACTTTGGGCAAGCTGCTTAACCTCTCTGGGCTGGAGTGTTTTCATGTTCTCATGTGTAGAATGGTGATCTCAATAGCACATACTTCATATGTCTGTGGACAGGATTGAGAGTCAACAGAGGTAAAAACGTCTTATGACAGTTTCTAGCTAAAGTGAGTGCCATGTAAGTGTTAGCTATTATTAGTAATTATTACGATCACCTCTTTTTTCAGCCAGCTTCTCTCTGGAAACAATTTCTGCTTGGATTAGCTAACTGATGGAGTTCTCTGTTAAACCTTGCCTGATCTTGTAGAGGTGGTTAAGTATTAAGTGTTTGGGTTCCAGGAAGCTCCTGTACATGAGATAACCTGAGGAACTGGGCTGTCTGCAAAGCTGCAATTATGCCCATTAATTTCTAACCAACTAGTAGGAGAGGGGGTGAGAGTTGAAAGCAAGATTTTCCAGAATAAATAGGATGATGTTAGGGCAAATACTTATTTTTTTTTGAGATGGAGTTTCACTCTTGTTGCCCAGGCTGGGGTGCAATGGTGCAATCTAGGCTGACTGCAACCTCTGCCTCCTGGGTTCAAGCAATTCTCCTGGCTCAGCCTCCCAAGTAGCTGGGATTGCAGACATGTGCCACCACCCTCGGCTAATTTTGTATTTTTAGTAGAGACAGGGTTTCACCATGTTGGCCAGGCTGGTCTCAAACTCCTGACGCCAGGTGATCCACCCACCTAGGCCTCCCAAAGCTCTGGGATTACAGACATGTGCCACCACCCTCGGCTAATTTTGTATTTTTAGTAGAGACAGGGTTTCACCATGTTGGCCAGGGTGGTCTCGAATTCCTGACTTCAGGTGATCTGCCTGCCTTGGCCTCCCAAAGTGCTGGGATTACAGGCATGAGCCAGCTCGCCCAGCCACCGTGGCAACCTTCAGGGACTATGGATCATGTGCCTTGTTTCCTACGGTCTCTCTATAGTCCTTCTGCTGATACTCCCAAGTCCCAGAGGCCCTGCCCTGACTTCCTTGTTTGAGCCCTCCTGGAACACCCTCCCCTGTGGCCATCCCTAGCTTGAGAGCCTCATACTTTGTGTCCCAAGTAGTCCTTGTCTGTAAATAACCCATCACCCAGATTTCTGTTCTAGTTTTCTTTTTCTTTAAATTGACAGACACAACTAAAATTATATGCACTTGTGATGTTTTGAAATATATACACATTGTGGAATGGCTAAACCTAGCTAATTAATATATGTATTGTTGTTTTAGCTTTCAAATCCATGTCTTTGATTTTGTAATGAATACAATTAATTCCTTTAAAGCCCACTGAATTCACAGTCCGTGTTTGTAATTATGTCTCCCCCCCATACCTGCGTCTCTCTTTCTCTCTCTCACTCTCTCAATGAATACCAAAAGTTCGTGTACTATGGCGTTGGGGGAGGTTTGAGAGTATTTTTGACATAAGAAAAGGGGCCCTTATTGTCACTAATGTTGGGAAACACTGCCCCATGGGACATGTGGGAGCTACGGGAGTACCACTAAGTTCTCTGGCTCTCAGTTTTCTCATTGGTCAAATGAAAATAAATCAGAACTGCCTCTATTTCTAAGTGCAGGAAACAGAATGTTCTGTACTCAGGAGCGGGGCCAGGGAGCAGTGCTCTTGTGATCCTTGTTGCTGTGCAAGGAAGCCTCCTTGAGGATGAGATGAGAGAATAGATGGGAGGGCAGTTGGAGAGATGGCAAATGCAGGCAGGAGGTGTGTACTGCTTCGAGTCTGATTATTCTTTTCCTCGCCAGCTGGACCAGCTGAGCCCAGAAGCCTAAAACCCATGGAAGTCTTTCCAACAGCCACGTGTTTTCTTTTCCTTTTCTCCACCCTTAGTTGTTTTTCTGTGGAAAAAACAACAACAGAGAGCTGCTCCTGTATGTGACTAAGAAACATCTACAAAGTTCCTCTTATCTAGTCTAGTAACTGCTGTGGCCTCAGAAGTTGCAGTGTTTGTCTCTGTTTAGTCGGCGTTGCCTAGGAAACAAAGTTGTTCTCTCTTTACCACCATGTGACTGTGGGGCCAGTTTTTTCCCCTTTCTTGTAGAGAGAGGCTTGATGACCAGAGAGGTTTCGGGTGTTGCTGGGCTATTTTCTAGGTTTCCTTTTTCATCTGCTTTTTCTTGTTCAGCTGGAAGTCAGGCCTGGGAAGTCTACAAAAGATGAACTGAATAGCTACAAAGTCTCTGAGCTAGTTTTGAAAGCTGGAGGGATTTGGGAGTAAGTGTGGGTTGAGAGAGCTGGTCAGGGTGAAGAATGGCTGCCAGGGGGCTCTGGACTCACTCATCCGAAGTTTGTATCTGTACCAGCAGCTGTGCAATCTGCATGCTATGAACCAGTTGGCAGGTATAGACAATGAACCTGGCATAACGAATAGCAAGGTTGGGAGCAGTGGGGAAATTGGAACTTGAGAGGCTGGCAAGCAGGGTTTTGCAATGTTCTGAAGGGTTTTGGTGATTAGAAAAGAACAGGTCAGCCGGGTCCAGTGGCTCATGCCTGTAATCCCAGCACTCTGGAGTGCAAAGACAGGCAGATTGCTTGAGTCCAAGACCCTGAGACCAGTGTGGGCAACATGGCGTAACCCCCATCTCTACCAGAAGTACAAAAAACTTAGCCAGGAGTGGTGGTGCACGCCTGTAGTCTCAGCTACTCAGGAGGCTGAGGTGAGGATCACCTGAGCCCAGTGAGTCAAGGCTGCCGTGACCTGTGATGGACCTACTGCACTCCTGTCTGGGCAATGAGAGTGAGACCCTGTCTCAAAAACAACCTAAAAAGTCAACGTGTATGACCTTTATAGAGGAAGAAGCAGGCCATTTTAATTACATTTGGGCAGTTGTTGATGTAAGGGAGGGGAGGCCAAGACAGCTTGGTCACCTTGAGGTTTGTGACTCAGGAAAATCAAGGAGTTCTGTTTCCCCAATTTGAAGTGGGAAAAGAATAGGTATAAATGCTACCAGAAGCTGAGATGGAATGGAGTCACTTAAAGAGGGATGATAGCTTCCTTGGGAACACAGTGGCTTAGAACATAGATCAAGGTCCAGAGGAGGTTCAAGTTAGGGCGTGGTAGAGGAGACACAGCACTCATCAACAACCAATCAGAGAAATGCTGGGACTCTGGACGCTGGGGACATTGAGCTGAGAAAGGGCGATGGGTGACAATGAACCCCAAAGAGAGGTGGAGGAAGCTATCTGGAGCTGCGAGCCTTAGCCTTGGCCCTGCCCACATGGTTGGTGCGTTTGGTAAGAGAACTTTCAGCAATGAGCCCGAGAACTTTCAGCAGGCACTGAGGGCATCTTTCCTTGGCTGGAAGTAAGGGGAAGAGCAAAGAAAGGGGGGTGGTTTTGCTACCTCAAACATTCTCCCTGCTTCTCTTCCTAGGGCCTTCTTAGCTCCTTTGCCAAGTCAAGTGTCACATGTGGATTGGTATTAGGGAGGATGCATTAAGTGACCCCAATGATACTTTCAGAAGAGGGATCAGGCCCGCGCCTGCTGATTTCATTCCTTTCTTCTTGCTCCCTCCCTGCCTGTTTCTTTTGGGCCTTCTTGGGGGTATCCTTCCTCCCAAATCACCCCCTCAAGCTGCGGTTTCATGTTATGAGTCACCTCACCACTCACTCCGAAGCTCTCATATGAAAGTGGGAGCAGGAGAGAGAGGAAGGATCTGGACTTGAGTCCTAATTCCCATAACCATGTGACTTTGGTTAAGTCACTTAAACTCACTGAGTCTCAGCTTCTTTACCCAGCCAGTGAGGGCAAAGAGCAGGTTCTTCATACGGGTATTGTGCAGATGACACGAGGTCATGGCTGCAGGATAGGCCTGACTCTGACAGGGTGCTCAAGGGGTATTCAGGGGGTCAGCAAAACAGCCCCTACCAGGTGAGGGGCTTCTCCCACCCAGTCCGTTTATACTCAGTCAGACACCAAATTTATTTTTAGAAAAACAGAGCAAAGTTTATTGAAATTTCAAGCTACATTTGAAAAATCAAAATCCAAATCCTGGAACCATACATCAGGATAAGGTGTCAGAAAGTGTTAAGTGTTCACTCTCACAAAACCTGCTACAGACAAGCTTCCTGGGCACACCTCCCAGGCTCCATTGGATCAAAGCCATTCTCTTGTTCATCCCTCATCCACAGTAGGACACCATCCTTCTGTTCACTTGAAAGTTTTCCACAATAATTACAAAAAACAAAAACGAAAATAACAACAACAAAAAATGTTTTCAAATGACACTGTGAAGCTCAAACTGCTCTTCTCTCAACCCCATTCTATGTAGTCAGCACCAGTGAATGGTGGGTTTGGCATTCAAAAGAGGACTTCACATGTTTCAGTGGACAGCTGGGGAAAGGGTTGCAGCAGCGAGGCATCCATGGCCGCATTCAGAGGCTGCACCCCCTCCTTGCCTTTACTCTTGAGACTTACTTAACCTAAAGAACAAACTGGATCAACTCGATAAATGAACACAGTCAAAGACTTAGCCATAAGAGGTAAGGGACCAGTCAATACTCCCAAGGCTGGTTAGGCCCTTCAACATGTAGGTGATGTGTATATGCATACATCGCTACACTAAGATACAGATCTAGCCCTATGGGTATATATACGCATTTATGGCTATATAGAAAAACTATGCCAACACTAACCAAACAGAACTTTGTAAGCGGTCATCCCAAAGCTGTAATCCCACACTGGGCTGTGCACAAAGCCATGCATTATACCATATTAACCAACAGAAGGCTGACTTGGCTCAATCTCTCGATCTGTGTCCCCTGGCTTCACAAAGCAGGGGAGAAGAGAGAGGTTGCCTCTGCTTAAAACACAAGTGGCTTCTTCATAGGAACAGTTGTTGTTAGGTGAAGCTGTTGAAGATGTCCATGGAAATGAGAAACAGACCCCTTAAACTTTCTGGAGCAAACTGGTGTCACACCTCAAACTACCCTTCTCCTTTGCCAGTTGCAGCTAAGTTACCCAGGCCCTGGGAGCCCCCAGGGCGCAGTAGCATTAGAGGCTCACTGGCTTGGGGTTACTAGGCCCCATGCAACTCAGCCTCCAGAGACCTGCTCTTGTCAGGGGTCTGTCACTGGAGTGGACCCAGGTGGCCATGTCCGTAGGACATCTCTTGGCACCAGCTATGCTAGGTGTAAAGTTCTCCTCGTGAGATGACGCTTGGGGAGCCAAAAACAAACTGGAAAGAACTAGGTAAAACAAGTTTAGTGGCTCTGCCCACCCTGAGGACAGAGCCACTTACACCGCAGAGCCACCAGGGGCCTCGGGCACTTGTGGGGACTCAGGAGCTGGCTCTTCAGGGATCAGACGGGACTGGAACTTCTCCAGCTGCTCTGGGCTCGCCAGGGTCTTCAACAGGGTGTTCTCGCGCTCCAGCTGGGAGTTTTTCTCCACCAGCTCTCGGATCTGCTCCTTCAGGACCTCCACCTCCTCTCTCACAGCATACATCAGATGATTCTTCACCAGATCCTGCCAACAAGGGAAGCATAACAGAGCCATTACTTAGTTTCCATGGCCCCTCTGCGGCACCTTTGCTTTGCCATCAGTGTGCCTGTGCTGTCCTTAATGCCAGGTCCCTCCAGTCTTCCCTCAGTGGGCGGGTCTGGCAAGTCCAATTCCTTGTTTGCCTTTCTCTGAAGCACTGAAACCCTCATTCAGTAGAGCTACATGATTTGGCTCATGTTGGAGTTGGGAGCCCAGCTTTGAACTAGATAGGTTCTCCCCTGCAAGTTTCTAATGACTTTCAAAGCTGGCTGCTTAGGGGCCTTTGGGGTGACACTTCTGCTGGTTATCGGTGGTTTGCTATGTTCCCCTTTCCACATAAGCCCCTGCTGCTGCTGATCCATATCTAGGGGAAGGGGAGACCTGCAGTGCATGCCATACTGTTGGTCTGTACAAATCTTAACCAAGAGAATAAATTGGCTATTTTGGAGTCTCCTCCCCGCCGTATGACCCAGCACACATTGAACTGCAGCTGTCCTGCAGCCAGCCAGATAGCATGCAGGACACTGGCCTTGGGGAAAGGTACAGGACTGCCGCATCCTTTCTGAATCTGATGACTGCACTGGGGGCAGGGAAGGTGTCCTTAAGCTCCAGGGCACAATTAAGTGGTTCCCAACCGCTGAAGCACTAACCTTCTGCAGCCATTGTGACTGCTCCTGGGAGTATGACCTCTACCTGCTAAAAAGAGGGACAGGGGTAGGGTGCTTTTCTTCCTATTTCCACCCAACTCCTGACCCCAGCCCAGGCTGTGCAGAGGCACTGCAGTGCTGTTGCATCCAATGAGCTCTGCCCCTTGCCAGCTGCACAATGCACACAAATGCAAGAGTCTGAGCTCCCTGCCCAGCAACAGGACCAGGAGAGAGTCAGAGCCTGCTGCAAAGACCTGATATGGAGGAGGGAAGAAGAAAGGAGGGAGCCCAACAAGGGAAGACTGGAAATGCCCTAAAAGGTGCCACTCTAATCAGACTCCACCTCCAGTGGGGATAGGAGGCGGGCTGTCGGCTTCCACAGGGTTTTGGCTAACAGCTTTTGCACCCATTCTTTCACTCCTGCCCAGAGTTACATAAGCAGCAGCTAAGTCAGGGGATGAGAATGACGCAGTGATGCCACTCACCATGGCCTGTTCAATCTTGTTGTCTATGGCCACCACGCTGGCTCCGGAGGCACTGCCAAGACAAAAAGCAAAGCGACCCGTTATCCACTTGGTTCTACTCTGAGTACATGGCAGTTGTGGCCAAGGTCCTCCATCTGCCTCTGCTCTTCCTCTCTCTTTCTCGCCTCCCTGGCCCGGAGTTCCAGAGAGTATGTCCCCAGATCCTTCACTGGGCCCTGCAGGAAGCTGCATCTCCTCATGGAGGCTGCCTCAGCGCCACTGCCGCCGCCCCGATTTCCAACCGATCGGAGCTGCGCGCGAGTCCTGGGGCGCACAGGCCACCGTGGCCTGCTCGAGCGATTTGCAAACAATGGGGGCGCGCGGCCCGGGGAGTTCCCCGCCGCCGGCCTAGAAGGTCCCGGGCAAACCTACCCGGCTCTGAAGCTAGCTAGGAATTCCTTCTCAGCTGGGAAGCTTCCGGCTGTCTCCCAAGCGGCGCAAGGCGCACGGCCAACCCCCTGCCCAGCCCTGCCCGGCCCTGCACGCCGCCCTCTGCCTCCGGCTGCCTCTGCGGCTGCAGCAGCTGATTCTCACAGCGCAGCGGCCGCAGGGACGTTTCGACGACAGATCCCAGAGCGGCGGTGACCCCCGCCTTCCTGCGTCCCGTCCCCCCGCCCCTTCCCAGGATGCTGCACCGCGGGGAACGGGGACCGGCGGCGCACGGCTCGCTCGGAGATCCGGCTCGGATCCCAGCCCCAGCGGGTGCCCAAGCTCGGTAGGCGCGGGAGCTGGGGCCAGCAGTTACCTGTTATCCAGCTTAACGGAAACCACATCCCCTCCAAGCAGGGAAGAGAAGAAGGAGATGGAGAAATTGTGCAGCTGATAGACCGCCACCTCCATGGGGGTCTGATACATTTCGGTGTTCATGGCTCGGGCTGCCGGGGAGCTCTGGCCGAGCTTCGTGTCGGGCTGGGCGGCTGCTGGCGCGCTGCGTTGGGCTGGGCTCTGCGCTGGAGTCTGGCCCTGAGGCTAGGAGCGGGGCGAAGGCTGCAGAACGAACCCAAAGCCAGGCAGGCGCTCCAGCTGGAGTTGAAGGGAAGTGACTCGAGGGGTGTCACCTTGTGTGTCACAAACTCCACGGCCGCCAGTCCAACCCAGACTCGGAGATATTTTGGCTCCTGCTTCTTTATATAGGAGGAGCCGGCTGCGTCACATGGCGTCAGGGGCCATGCAAATGAGTACTGTACCGAGCTTTGTGGCCCAGTTAAACCACATCCCCTCCCTGAACCTTAGGCTGGGACTGTAAACAGTTCAGCGCTTTCTTGTGCCAACTGGCATCTCCAAAGAGGGCTCTGGAGATTGATAAAAACCAAACTTGAGCTGATTTCTAGAGAGATAAAAAATATAAATGCCCTAACAAGAGGCAGAGGACATTCAGTAGAGAACAGCGCTGGTTTGAAAAGCTCTTCTTCAGGTGGCAGCCAGCATGCCCCCATGGCTTTGCATGCTCTCCTATGTCATACTCCCTGGACACCCGCCCTCACCATCATGGCCTCACCTTCTTCCCAGTGACTGCCCTTTCAGTCTCCCTTGCACACACACTTTGTCACCTGCACATGCACTCTCTAATCAACCCAGCTGTCCCCTCACCAGCCAGCTGGCCTGCCGACCTGCCCCAAACCCCAGCACTCATCCACTCGCCCCTTCCTCTGAATATTCAGGTGTGGGAGTACTTGCCTGTGGACTGGCACATGTTCAGATCTGTGACATGCGTGTAATGCATGCACAGGTCTACACTAATCTACAGATGCATATGTATGGAGGAGAGGGTGTCCAGAAGCTGAGGTGGGTGGGGAGGGCAGCTAGGTGGGTGACAGAGGAGATGAGGAGGAGACAGGGTATGGGAGTGAGCACTAGAGTGACCACAAGATGCCAGCCCTTTTCTCTTTGGTCTCCACATTTTACTCTTCAAAGAAAATGCATTCAACAGGCCGGGTGCAGTGGCTCACGCCTGTAATCCCAGGACTTTCAGAGGCCAAGGAGGGCAGATCACGAGGTCAGGAGATCGAGACCATCCTGGACAACACAGTGAAACCCCGTCTCTACTAAAATACAAAAAAAATTAGCCGGGCATGGTGGCATACGCTTGTAGTTCCAGCTACTCAGGAGTCTGAGGCAGGAGAATCACTTGAACCCGGGCAGTGGAGGATGCCATGAGTTGAGATTGTGCCACTGCTTTACAGCCTGGGTGACAGAGCAAGACTCTGTCTCAGGAAAAAAAAAAAAAAAAGAAGAAGAAAATGCATTCAACCCATGTCTTAGTTTTTTAAAAAACAAAACTGTGTTGTTTTCTTTTAAATAGTGAATGACAGTAACACTCCAAACCAAAGGTATAAATATATATAAACAATCCCAGGAAAACACCTGAGCCCAGCCATGCACAGCATTAGAGGGTACTTAGGAAAAACAGACTCCAAACCATAAACAAGATGAGGTGATTGTTCCACAATGAGTTACACAGGTCCCATCAAAATATATTTTCTTTATATTCAGCCTCAAGCTGAGGGAAAAAAAAAGGGCACCAGAGACTTGAGGTCCTTTTCTTCTGCTCCTTCCTCAGTGAGGCCACCTGGTGGACAGAAGCAGAATTGCCACGAGAAGGAACAAGAGGGGCAGGAACAGGTGATGCAACCAGGAATAGTATTTACACCAACTCAGAACCAAAGGAGAACATTGGGTTCCACCACATATACAATAGTTTGGATGAAGTTAAGGCCAGTACCCATGAATCAGTGCTCCACAGGCTGTGGTCCAAAAAGAAAGATCCTAATGCAATCATGCTATTGGAAAAGTACTGAGGCCTCTTATCAGCAAAGAAGGTAATTATGATTTGCTTTAGGATATTTCTCTTAACCAGGTGCCTGGCACCAACACCCTGGCCAAGGCCCCAGCCAAGCCCAGTCTCAAGGCCTTGATTTCCTCCCGGCTTCCAGGGCAGTTATGCCACTGAACAGCCAACATTTTGGGCTATGGTATGGTGCCCTATTGGTGGATTCCAGTGGTGATATATTTGCAAAGTGCTGACCAATAGAACTATCTAAGAAACCTGCTGCACTATCCCAAGATGGTGTTTTTCTTCATTTTGCTTTAGATGATCTAAAGACATTCTGTTAAAGACACAACCTCTGAACACAACATTTGCACTAAAACGTGTAGTAGACAGAACAAAATGTAGACTATACTTATGGGTCATCAAGAACATTCGCTGAAAAAAAAAGCCTCTTAAATCAGGAACTTACACTGGTATTGGAATTCCCTTATATATTAATATTAATTTGCCCTCTGTACCACATAGAGTTTTCTTGGTCCAGAAATTCTCTGAGCTGACCTTTCATTGGCTTGCTAATTTTTCCTCAACTATTGCTTTCCCCTCCCCGCAAGATTCCAAGGAAGATGATGAGAAGAAAAGGGGACAGAGAAATAAGCTGGGCTGGTAGGGGAAAAACACCACCAGGAAAACAGGGCACAGGACAGAAGTAAAACAGCTCCTTCAACAGGGACTCCCTTATGTGGAGACAGAGGCAGAGTAATCCAGATGGTAGGGGAGGGAAAGGAAAAGGGCTTAAGGTTCCCAGCAAAGCTGCATTTGAATGGTTCATTAATTTGTCTACGGCCATACCACCCTGAACACACCTGATCTTGTCTGAATTGTTCATTAGTTTTATGAAAGCAAACTGAGTCTCAGATTCACTGACAATAATAGCTACTATTAAGAGAGTATCTGCTATGGGCAGACACTGTGCTGGCTGCACCACCAACCCCAAGGTGTAGGCACTGTCACTCTCATTTTACAGATGAAGAAACTAAAGGTCCAAGAGGCTACCTTGCCCAAGGTGGCAAAGGTAATAAATGGCAGAGCTGGAACTGCAGCTCAGGGTCTTCCTGACCCAGAGACCAAATTTCTTCCTACTGCACTGACCAGTGGAGCAGGGAATAGGCTTGTTGAACGGGTAGAGGCTTGAATGAGTGAGTTGAGGAAGTTGGTAGGGGGTTTGGTGGTGCCAGAGAGTGGTAAGGAGGAAGAGGGTGCTAAGGAGAGTGGTAAGGTGAGGGGCAGCAGCGCTACCGTTAGAGAGGTCCACAGACCGCCTTTGAGTTCTGCGAGCCTTGGCTTTTCTGACAGTCGACACAGGAGAGAGCAGCAGTGGGTAACTGAAACAATTTCCAACTGTCCAAGTGAGATTTATGAGAGGACTGTGCTCATCCACATCATTCCAAAAGGCAGCCAAGCAATCCTCAAAGAAAACTCTCTGTTTGGGAAATAGGAAACATGAATCTAACAGGGCAGCTTCCAGAATGGAACGTGTAGGTCTAGGGTGTACAATACTCCAAATCAAGTATGGAGTCTTGGCAGAACAATCACAATCAAGTCAAACTTTGAGTTCCTGGAGCCCCACTCACTGGCACCCTTAACTAACTCCTTTTTCCTCCTATTCCAGCTGTGCTCAGGTTTTAGCAGAATGAAGTCAACAAGAAAATAAGTTCATATCGGAGGTTTAGTTAGTTTGTTTAAATTAAAAAAAAAAAAAAAGACGTGTAAAGGAGGTTCCAGGTTCAGCCCACACTCAGCCAAGCTCTCATCCTCTCTACACCTCTGGTTCTGTTGAGTGAGTTGTGATCACCCTGAGACCTTATGATCCTCCATTAGGAAAGAATGAATGGATCCCAGGGTCCACTGGCACCCTAAGGAATGGACTTAAATGTTCCTGTAGAAAGATTTTCCAATAACAAGGGCCGGGGAGATAAGGGTGGGTAGGAAGGGTGGGGGTGGGGGAAGGAGGAGGAACCCAAAAAGTTTTCTGCTTAACCCTCAGCACACCAATAAATTACTCCACCCAGAGTAGCTGTGCCAAAACCTGCAGTGAGCGGAAGTTTGTGCTGTACCTATCCATGATCTGATCTAATATTTCTGAGTGATGTGCTGATCCTTGAGACCCTCAGGGTCCTCGTGTCCTATGAAGTGGGCCCCAAACAGGAAACAGTGGTCTAGGCATTCAACGGCCCAGCTATCCCAACATTTGTAAATGTTGCCAAATTCTCTTTCTAACGTCCCATAACTCATAATATAGGCTGGACCCAGAGCCAACACAGCAACAGTGCCTCACTGAAGAGCCAGGCCCTTCGCTGGCTCTGAGTTCTAGTCTTAATGGGACATAGCAACGAAAAAGACATGGTTGAACCTACCTTTCTCAGGGGTGACCTTCTGAGATGGAGGGCAGCATAATGAGGACAGGGCCAATTCCCTCCATTTCAGGAGGCCTTGGAAGCCAGCATATTCCCTTTGAGCTGAAAAAAGCGCCTCAGCATTTCCCACTTATCTGTTTCCCTTCAAAAGCCAGACTGGACTCTTTAGGTAGGACAAGAGCCCTTCCTACGCCAGGTTCCCATGGAACAGCAGAACAGAAACTGGGCAAAGTCTGGGCAGCAGAACCCTGGGCAGGATCTCAGAGCCCTGCCGGCGGTTGGACAGCAGATTCAGGGTGGGTGCGGTAGGTTGGGGGTGGCAATGAGGGGGAACATATCACTTCCCTTTTTGTCACACTTGAAGCACTGTGTACCACACAGCCAGAAGGAAACTATTTATAGGCAAGTCTTCCTTATTTTCTACAGGGAATGTTCCACCCAAAGATTCGGCAGTGTTGCCAGCAAAACACAGGGTCCTGTGTCAGGAGAGGCGGAAAAAGACATGATGTGAGAGGTGCGGGAGAAGCCACAAAACAAACACTGGGTTAGGAGCTGGAAAAGGAAATACAAAAAGGATATTGAGCGATAGAGCGTTAACACAGTGTTAATGGGATGGCTGAAAAACATCCCTCCCCACTTACTCCTCCACCGTGGGCCCCCTTCCGCCTGAAGCTCTGTCTAGTTCTAATTACTTACTTGTCCCTTTTTCTGAAGAGGCTGGGGGAATAAGGAGGCTGAAATGCCATGGTTTAATTTGTCCTTGCTTCTTGCTTATCTTCTCTCTTCCCTTCTGGTTCCACTCCAGTGTGGGAGACTATAGACAGGAAGGCCACTGCCACTTACATAGTTACTTTGGCTTCATGGAAAATCCCCAAAGTCCAGAAGGAGGGAAGCAAGAAGGAAAGACGGAGAAAGAGAAAGTGTCTTGTTCTCTGTGGATCATGTGAACTGCCCTGCATGGCCAGGGCCCAGAGCCCCGAATTTGGGGGGGGCAGGGAAATGGGGAGGTGGATGCAGATGCAGATGCAGAAGGTGATGATGAGTGGGAGGGAGCCCAACGAGAATCTTGGCGGAGAGATGGACACTGTCTTGGAAAAGCAGCTCTAGCAACTGATTTGGGGCAAACTCTGGCACTGAATGATGGCAGGAGCAATGAATTGCGCCTTTCAGCTTCCTCCCAGCCAGGGTCCGATGTAAGCATCACAAACAATCTCTGAGTGACACTAGGGATGACAGGCGCAACCAAACCCTGTTTTAACAAGGCATTCTACCCCTCCCGCCTTCACTCAGAGGAGTAAAAAACTGCTCTCGTCAAATCACCCTCAACACCCTAACTTTGGTGGCTCACCATGGTGAGGGGGAGGTTTGTCCTGCCGTGTCAGCAGGACTGGAAGTATTGGCGACTTATACAGGAATGCAGTTTAGCTCAGTGGATCTTAAATTTCATGAATCTTGTGTCAATATTTATGCCTGTCTCCCTTCTCCTTATGCCTTGCAGCTGGGAAAATTTACCTCCATAATTTTTCCAGGCCCTCCTCTTATTTTACACCCTCCCCATTGTCCATCTACAAGTAGGAAATAGATATTCCTGAAAAAGGCGGTTGGTAAAACTAACTTTGGTAAATCCCCTGCCCACACTAGTTGCCATTATCATTTAATTCAATTCAAATCAGTTCAATTCAAAGTTGAGTGAATGTTTATTCAAAGCACAAGACACATTTCAGGGAAATTTTAAAAAGTAAACTGGGCCAGGCACAGTGGCTCATGCCAGTAATCCCAGCACCACATGAGTCTGAGGTGGGTAGATCATGAGGTCAGGAGTTCAAGACTAGCCTGGCCAAGATGGTGAAACCCCATCTCTACTAAAAATACAAAAAAATTAGCCGGGCATGGTGGTGGGTGCCTGTAATCCCACCCACTCCGGAGGCTGAGGCAGGAGAATTACTTGAACCTGGGAGGTGGAGGTTGCAGTGAGCCGAGATCGCGCCGCTGCACTCTAACCTGGGTGACACAAGAAATCGTCTCAAAAAAAAAAAAAAAAGTAAACTGAAAGTACAAGTCCAAAATTGTGCTTCCTTCCAGAGTATTCTGGGTCTGTGGCCAATTCAGAAGTCTCTATACTGGTTAGACCTTAGTGAAATGTTTGCTTCAGGAAAAAGCCTTAGCCTTGGGGGTGCTTGGGTTGGGGGGTGACCCATGAAATGATGCCACTACCATCCGGGGCATCGTTTCATGGGGCAGAATGGGGCGTGCTTTTCTTCTCCCCATCCTGCCCCTCAGCTTGTGCCCACCTAGATAGGATAATGCAGCAGCCATGAAGCTTGGGGTTTCTGTGGGATCTACCACTCCTTTAACTCTGTGGCTGACAGTGCCAGGAAAGGTCCCTCACACTGATTCCCTTCCCTCACCCAGGGCTTTGTGAAGCAAGGGAACAAGGCACAGGTATTTGCTTTCTGAGTTGTCGGTCCCTTTCTTTCAAGAAGGGGGTCTTTGTTTAGCGTGGGGCTCACCTCTCCCTGCCAACTTCTTGATGTTCATCCTTTGGCCAGCTCCTCTCAGCCTTACACTTGTCCCACCTGTTTCAGAGACAGGTGCTAAGGTTCCTTGCCCTCTCCCACAGACCAGCAAGCATCTTCAGGTAGACAAACAGGCTCCCTTGTCACAGCCCACCCTCTGGAAATCCCAGTGTCCTGCAGCCTTCACAGGGGCTGGGAAAAAAAGTAGCAAGACTGTGGCCACTCTCCACATTTGTGTGTCTGCACCGGCCCTCCACCAGCCTGTCCAGGCCAGCGGGACACTGGCAGGGCCTCTCCGCAACCACTTTGCTCTGCGGAACAGTTCCAAGAGCCGAAATTCCAAGCCATTTTCTCTCGCAGTTGCCGGGGTTACTTTGAGTGGCATATGAAGGACTTGCAGGCTATTGGCAATGCTTGCAAGACAGCAACCAGGAGGATCTTGCTGGGGATGGGGTGCAGCAGACAAGGGGCCTGTGAAGAGGGCAGGAGCACCTGCCTCCATTGTGGGCCCCGCTATAGAATAGGTGACCTTTGAAGTGGCACAGGTTTTCTAGGGAACAAAAGGATGGTTAATAACGCTGGCCTCTTTAGTTCCTTGGCTGTGATGGGTAAGCATTGTGAGTCTCCTAGGGCCCTCGCTTACCGCACAGCAGAGCTATTCACCATGAGCTCATTTAAGGTAGCTCCTTGATTGTCTGTTGTGGGACTCTATCACATGTGAAGATGGCCTCTGGCTCTTCAGCCACCACCACCCCCCACCTCCTGCCTTCCACGATGGAAGGAAGGCAGCCTAGCTGGGGCAGGGGCAGTGGCAGGAGGCGGCAGGGGGCACAACATTCCCAGAACAGAAAGAAAGGGAGAAACAGGGCCAGCTTCTCCCTGGGGAGGGCCCCCCTGACCACAGTAACAGCACCAGATATCTCAAAGGAGTGTTGGGAGGGCTTAAGGAAGGCCTCCTGGTCTGGTTTGAGAATCACTGACAAGGAATACACACACCTTCTCAGGAAGAAAGAGCAGCATGGAAGCACACACGTTTGTGCAAACACCCTCTCCAGCCTTTCACACGCCCTAATAATTCACACATAGCCAGGCAGAGAGGGGCACCTGCCCCCTTCTCCGATGTTGTCACCTTCCCCATGACCCCAAAGGGGTAGTAAGGCCACAAGAAACAGCAAGATAGCAGGGCAGGACACTGTAGACCATGCCACAATGTCAACAGGCATGGCCTCTGTGCTCTCTGACATCCAGCGCTAGCTGTGTGCTGTGCAAGGGTGACAAGTGACGGGGTCTTAGGGGAAGCTTGAAGTGGTATTCAGGTGGACACAGGGGAAACCAGCTTGAAGCCTCACACTGCATACCGGGAACAGGAAGTCCTGGCACTGCCAGAAGCCCAGTTTTCAAAGATGTCAATCATGCATTATAATGGGCTCTTTTAAATGAAGGAGAAATAAAAACAAGTACCATTTGTGCACGATCAATCATATGGGCGCCTAAGAAATGATTCCCACAGGTTCCTCTTGAGGACAGTTCTAACTAGAGCCAGTCCTGGCATAGATGCCCTCTTGTGACCTGAGAAGTGTGATCTGAAAGGCAGTGAGAAAAAAAAAATCCCTCTCAGTCAGAGCTGTTTCCAGACCTGCCACTGTGGTTCTTACAAATACCACCATCGGAATCATGCCTTTGGGTTCCAATGATTTCTCCTGGAATTCTTCATTTATACTCTGAGGAATCAGAACAGTTTCTTTTCCAATGCAAAAAGCCCTGGGAAGGTGCCACATTCAGCCACTATCAGTTCAAATACTTCAGTATGAATTTAATCATAGTATTACTTTCAACAGAGTAGTCAGTGGCCAATCAGCGTCAGCAGGCAATTGGATACATAGCAGGCAGACCTCCACGGTGGGCTGTAGAGGGCCTGAGGGAGATTGTGGAAAATGCAGGCATCCTGGGTTGCAGCCCTAGCAAGTCTAGTGGAATAGGTGTGGGGTGGGAGAAGGGTTTTTCTCAGGTGTTTTGGATGCAGCTCTTTTGACACCAGTCCATGGAACTGCTTTTAGGAACAGCTGGCCTAAAGGTAAGAGCCAAGAAAGGGTCTATCTGAAGAATCCCTACGGTGCCAGGGCACTGAGACCCACTTTGTGTGACACATTCAGACGAGGCTTAGCATATTCCAGGCCTGCTGTCTAATCTGCCCCCTCTTTCTCTCTCACTCCTGAAAGTTTGACCAGAACGTGAGAGCTAATATCTTTTTTTTTTTTTTTTTTTTTTGGAGACGGAGCCTCCCTCTGTTGCCAGGCTGGAGTGCAGTGGTGTGATCTTGGCTCATTGCAACCTCTGCCTCCCAGGTTCAAGTGATTCTCCTGCCTAAGCCCCTCAGAGCAGCTGGGACTACAGGCCCATGCCATCATGCCTGGCTAATTTTTGTATTTTTAGTAGAGACGGAGTTTCACCATGTTGGCCAGGATGGTCTCCATCTCTTGACCTCATGATCCGCCCGCCTTGGCCTCCCAAAGTGCTGGGATTACAGGCGTGAGCCACCGCACCCAGCGAGAGCTACTATTAGCGGGATGATCCTGAACCTGCTCTGATTTACATCCATATGTTTGGCAATTTTTGCCTCTCTGTTTAGAGGAACAGATGCCTTTCAAGACACTTCACAGCTGTCAGTGGAACCTCTCAGCCTACAGGGACATGGGCAGGGCGTATAGGCATCGCTGTGGGAAAGAGAGAACCCAGGGTAGAGAAGGGGAAGGGGCGGATTTTTCTCTAACAGCAGTTTGGTCTATAAACCAGCCTAACCTCCCTTCTACAGGAACCAGCTCTTCTCCATCCCTGTGGCTGTCACTGACCGGTCAAACCTGGGTCAATTCCCAGGTAAGCTGAAGGGGTGTGACTCATTTCCCCCCTCAAGAACCTGCTGGGGCTGACTATAAAGACTTGCCAGGATCTCTGCAAACATGCCCGTCCCCACCCTGATCCAAGCCTAGAACTCACCCGTGCCTACCATCCTCACCCCATCCCATCGCTGTGAGCCCCTCCCTAGCAACAAGTCTATCTCCCCTGCTCACTGACTCCCCTCTCCAAGGGGGAGCAAGAGGGGAATTCACTGTTCTCTGTGGTATACATCCGGCCTATCTTTTGGTCTTATTTTACTTTTATATTTAATTTACACTATTTGCTAGGTTTGGGGCTTAAATAAACAAAAGCTATGTTTCTCCCCAAGGCCTAGACTTCCTGGTTGTCTGCCAGCAACAGAGTGACCCTTTTAACCTCTTCTCTTGGTCCTTGACACAGTCAGTGTTGGGGGTGGAGTTGAAAGAGAAAGATATTTAGGGTCAAAAACCTGGAAATTCTTAGTGTCAGACTAAAATACCATCCTCGGCCCTTGCCAACAATATGAATGTTAAGCACTGAAGCCACTTTACCAAGGACAGGCTTCTTTTAAAGCCCACAGCAAGACTGTAAAAATAAAGCACAAAAATGGAAAATTCAAAGTATTGGCATTGATTTCTCTTTTGTTTTCTTTTCTTTTCTTTCTTTTCCTTCCTTCCTTCCTTCTTTTCTTTTCTTTTATTTCTTTTTGAAAAATCTACTTTACAGACGTCTTTGTACCACCAAGCAAACACAGAAGTGCCCAGGTCTCTGTGGGTAGGGCCTTTGTGGCATGAGCAACCTTAAAGACCTATAGACACCAGAGCATGGTGTGCTTGACCAAGAAGACTTCTTGCCAAAGTTCATACACCTTAAAAAATAAGAGGAACACTAGCCCTATGTCCTACGGATAGAGCTCTAACAGCAAACTAACGAATCCTGGTCAACAGTTCTGACATCCTGTTATTTGCTAAAACTAATAATACCATGGAGTTTGTTGACAGAGTTGCAGAAGAGCTAAAGTAAATATGGAAACCGAGGAACAGCCAAGTATAGACAGTTACTAGCTCAGCAGTAGAGAGGACGAGAGTTTCACAGATACTCCTCGGACATCTTGGGGCTCCGGGGACTGAGCACGATTGGGAGATAACCCAGAAGTCATCTGTCATGTCACTGGGTGATTTCTCTCCAACAATAGTCTGCTGCAATGATGGGTTTGGCCTACGGAGCTGGTACTGAGCCTTCAGACAGACAGAATTGAGATGAAAAATTGAGAGGGACTCCCCTGATGCATTTGTGAAGGGAGGTATGCCCTGAGAAACATCATTCTAGCTCTCACTCTAAACGAACTTGGTCAAGTGGCAAGAAAATATGTCAGAAGGCCAGAGTTCTTTTTCCACCTTGGCCACTAACCAGCTGGGGACTTCACAGAAGACCTCTAAACTCTCTATGCTGCTAGATTCGCACCTCTCAAATGGGAGTACTGCCACACAAGGTGTGTATGTTTTATGGATACCCTAGTGTCTGGAAACATAAATATATATCATTTTATTTTATTTTTTTTACAGATTAAAGATGTCTTTGATGACTTTATAAATATTTACCTATGGATCTTGTGGACACCCTGTACGTAGCATTGCTGAGCTCTTCTTTTGGAGAGTGAAAAAAAGAGCTATGTGAGTGTGATAAACTCTATGATGAGTAAAAGCTCTGGTTCCCAAACACTGCTGGCAAAATGGCTCCCCAAGTGAGCAGCGCTTTTAACACTGTTTCAAATTCATCTTTCCAACCTTCTGTCCAGTTTCAATGTTTGTGCTCACGATTTCACATATACTGCTATGAGGAGGGGGTAGCTCGAGAAGTTGTTTAAATTATTCTCCTGAAGGTCCTAGCAATGTTTCCCTGTATGTAGAACTTCTTTTTTTTGTTTTGTTTTGTTTTGAGATGTTTTGTTTTTTTTTTTGTTTTGTTTTTTTTTTTTTTTTTTTTGAGACGGAGTTTCGCTCTTTGTTTTCAGACTGGAGTCCAGTGGCACCATCTCGGCTCACTGCAACCTCTGCCTCCTGAGTTCAAGCAGTTCTCCTGCCTCAGCCTCCTGAGTAGCTGGGATTACAGGTGCCCCCCACCGCACCCGGCTAATTTTTGCATTTTTTAAATAGAGATGGAGTTTCACCATCTTGGCCAGGCTGGTCTCAAATTCCTGACCTCGTGATCCACCTGCCTCGACCTCCCAAAGTGCTGGGATTACAGGTNAGACGGAGTCTTGCTCTGTCACTCAGGCTGGAGTGCAGTGGCGCGATCTTGGCTCACTGCAACCCCCACCTCCTGGGTTCAAGCAGTTCTCTGCCTCAGCCTCTCTAGTAGCTGGGATTACAGGCGCTCCCACCACACCTGGCTAACTTTTTTATTTTTAGTAGAGACAAGGTTTCACCATCTTGGCCAGGCTGGTCTTGAACTTTTGACCTCATGATTCATCCACCTCTACCTCCCAAAGTGCTGGGATTACAGGCGTGAGCCACCACGCCCAGCCAACCTGTATGTAGAACTTCTAACTTGCACAATGTTTTGACCTCAAGAACCACTCTGATGATAGAAATAATCAGTAATCAGTAAGACCTCTATTGTTTCCAGCAGGACTGAAGGCATAGTCAGACAGGACCATGACTGAAAATGAGCCATGCAAGGTCTCAATGAGTACCGATTAGCTTTCTAGACTAGAATACAAACCTTGTAAGGGCAGGGCTTATTTACTACTGTACACCCAAGGCTTGGACCGGTGCCTGGCACACAGTACAAATGCAATAAATACATGCTTAGTAAGTTAAAAAAAAAAAAAAAAAAGATTGTCTATGTGTTAGGACTTTGCTAATGGCCTCATGGAGAACTATAAGCACATTAATTAATTAGTCTCTGTTAACATTTTAATTTGGGGACAATCATTTTCTGAGAGAAACAGTGCAGTTACAAACACAAAAGACCTGTGAAAATCAAACACACTTGGGAAACCCAAATATAGTTTAATTGAGTAAGTGGCCACTAATGACCTGGAAGCACGGCACAACCACTTAAGTAAAAGGGATAATTCATCCGTGCGTGTGCTTCTGGTTCTCCACTAATGCTAGGACTTTGGTCAGTTTCCATCTTTAGCTAAAGGGGCTGGGTCACTTGGGAATAGGTCACCCACAGTGAGCAGTAGAGGGTGATAAGGCCCAGGAGCAGGGTGGCCAAGTCTCAGCTGGCACCAATATCAAAGGGGGATTTAGGGCTAGCAGGCCTGATGCTCTGAGTGAGTGGCAGCCATATAGCTGGAATGATGGGAGTAGGGAGAGGACAAAAACTGTCCGGACTAAATATACCCTGATACTCACTAAGATAAAGGAAATTCTCACCATTAGTGTCACCCTCGGGTTTGAAGTCTTGAGGTGCCCTGTTAAAATGGAAAGTTTAGTTTTTCTCAGGGAAGGGATGTGATGACTTGGCTCAGCTTGGTCAGAATAGTTGGGGGGCTTCTGGGAGAAGTAACCCAGGCTGGCTAAGTATAGACTGGTGGGGTGCTGCCTAGAGTGTGGCATCACATTGGGCTCTGGTTATCTGGTAGTCTTGGGATTTCAGGGGACAGGCAAATGTGCCCAAATATTGAAGACTCGCTGGCAATAAACCAAACTGCCTCTGAGTGAGCAGCTTTAAGAGTAGTAGAGTTTAGGCTGGCTGTGGTAGCTCACACGTGTAATCCCAGTACTTTGGGAGGCTGAGGCAGGCAGTCACCTGAGGTTGGGAATTCGAGACCAGCCTGACTAACATGGAGAAACCCTGTCTCTACTAAAAATACAAAATTAGCCAGGCCTGGTGCCACATGCCTGTAATCCCCGCTACTCGGGAGGCTGAGGCAGGGGAACTGCTTGAACCCAGGAGGCAGAGGTTGCGGTAAGCGGAGATCCCACCATTGCACTCCAGCCTGGGCAACAACAGTGAAACTCGGTCTCAAAAAAAGTAAAAATAAAAATAAATTTAAAAATAAAGTAGTGTTTAGGGCAAAGGAGATGGTTTTCTCCTTCTGTTCTTGGTAAATGAAAGCAAACTGTTATGAAGATGCTGTGAGGAGCAGCAAGGCTGCCTTGGGCATATTGGGGATGTTAATCTTTAGTGCTCCCTGTCTGGGAGACCCCGTTTGCTTGCTCATCAAAACATCCTCCCTGGGCGCATCCTCCTCCAGCTCTACTGCCTCATTTATACTGTGGCATAGCTGAGAAATTAACCCCCAGAAGAGTCTGTGGCTGTTGGGGGTTGATGGATTCTCCTTCCCTGGGGTAATTTCTTTTTACCAAGAGCCTGCTGCAAACCCAAAGTAATGAGTCTAGTGGGAGAAATTCCAGGCAGAAGGGCAGGATGCCGGAGGAGCTTTCTTTGACCATTTTCTGCCACTTTCTGCTGGCAGTGGCCTTCTCTGACTGTGCCCCAGGCAGCCCTGGCAGCTGACACAATACTGACGCTAGAGCTGGCGAGGGAAGCCCTTGCCCCTCAGCACCACTCCTTCTTGCCCTTGTAAAACTCTGGAAAAACCTCAGCCCTGGGGCTCCCTCTAGTTTGACCAGGTGATAGCCAACTGCCTGACACCAGGCAGAGCTGGGCCGATAGAGGGAGGCAGGGGAGTGGGGCTGGGCATCACCCCTCCATCCCCGGGGCCCTGTTGTGAGGTGTTGACAGCTGGGAGAGGACCTGAAACCAGTTAGCCTGGGGCTTCCAGCCAGCAGTGTATTTTCATCTTGTTTTGACTGGGACTGTCCTTCCCTGTGTAAACACATCCATGTCAGGGGGAAGAAAATGTAGAACAGCTTAAAATAAGTGGGTGGAATGCCTCCCACTCATGAATCACCAGTGCAGGGAATGCCCTGCAGGTGGGCCTTGCTTTAAGCAAACCTGACATTATGAAAATTTTAACTTAACAAGAGGGCAGGGATGGACAGCTGTTAGGACTTGACCTACCTCTGGGAGATCTGAAAGCCTCATTAGGTCCAAATAATATCAGCAGCTCCCATGTACTGATTACTTAGTGGGCGCTGTGCTAAAGACATTAGATACATCAACCTTTTGAATCTTGTCAACACTGTTAGGAGTTGGGTATTATCATTAGACCCATTTTGTGGATGAGGAAACAGAGGCTCAGAGATGTTAAATAACTTGCCTGGGGTTACACAGCAAGCAAGTGCCAGAGGTCAGGTGAGACTCCCTGGTGTGTGATTTTTAAAGTGCTGGGCTGTCTCTAGCTGGAGTTGTGCTTTGTTTTGAGGAGGGTTCCAGGCCCAGCTGCACTCCAGGCA
Source organism: Cebus imitator (assembly GCF_001604975.1). Lineage (NCBI taxonomy): Eukaryota > Metazoa > Chordata > Mammalia > Primates > Cebidae > Cebus > Cebus imitator. Next base: position 1,373,720 of record NW_016107504.1, read on the forward strand.
GCAACTGGAACCTGCACTAGTGTTCCTTCCCACTGAACTCCCTTCATCACAACTGCAGAAGAATTCAAAAAGGATCCTTACCAAGCTCAGGGTGGGGAAGCACTTGGGTTGGAGCTATTTCTTTCAATTGACTGAAGGATTCCCAAGGCAATTAATTACCCGAAAGAGTGAGCACCCCTGCAATGCCAGGATGGGATGGAACGTGTGCATTTCAATTCAGGGACTGGCAGATTGTTTATGGGCAGCTGCTTAACCATTCTCAAGCAGGCCACTCAGTAACTGCAAATAAGTACAAACTACCAGACACCAGGCTGAGGAGGGGACAAAAGACAAATGTAATCCAGTATAAGCAAAAACCAAATGTAAACACATATTTTGAAACAAAAATGTCACCAATCACGGTCCGTGCAGGGCTGGCCCCCAGGGCAAACGGTGAAGTAGGAGTCTGTCTTCAGAATCTTCCTGCTTCCTTTTCAGGTACCTTCCTCCTGCCTGTTCCTTTATGCCACCTGTGCCCTCCTGATGCCTGGAGTCTCATGGGCTCCACAGCTGCGAGGGCAGAGGGCAGCAGGGGACCTGCCTTCCTTAGCAATGCCCTCTTTAAGAGAGACTCCCAGTGTCCTTCATGAAAATCAAACGTAAATGGCCTTCAAGCCAGCCCTAAAGGACAAATCGAAGGAATCCGTTTGTGTAAATTGTAGGTAATGGCTTAACAGGTTTTTCTCATTCAGATCACAGGGGCTTTAATCCAAAGATTTCAGTCAATGCTATAATTTTAGTCATACGTGGGGGGTGGTGGGGAAAGAACAAGCTGGAGAGGTGCAGCAGTGGGGGAAAGATTGCTTATCAGTGATGTTCAGATCTTGCCAAGTTGGCCACATTCGACTGAGACTCTAGGTAAGGCTGGCTGTATGAATGCACAGAGATGAATACTATGCTCTTATGCTTGTACTGTACTCTTTCCAGAGCACAGTGGAAAGAGCACTGGAATAGTAGTCATGAAACCTGGGTTCTGGCCTGAGTTTTCCCCTGACTACCAGAACAGAACTACCTTAGAAAGTTGTAGAACCATTCTGGGCCCATTTCCCCTAACTGTAAAATGAGAGGTTTGAGGCTGTAAAATTATATTTATTTGGATGCTTATTTGATGAATGATACCTCTACTTAGACTGGGAGCTATATCCCAAGTTGCCTACAACACTATCTGGCATATAGTGTGTGCTCAGTAAATGGATTGTGTTGAGTGAATGAATGAATGAATGAATAGCGAAAGTTACTTCCAAGGGCTGCTCAGTTCTGATAGTCTCAGGCTTCATCTCCTCAGATGCAGCTATTTGCCACCATACTTCTTTAGTCGAGAGGCCTTGGCCAAGAGCTGGGTGAGGCCTTCAGGCCCTGCCCTCAGGACCAGGTCATGTCTACCCCCATAGGGTACAGGGGCAGCCTGCGCTGGACATAAACAGATCTGAGACAAAGGCAGCAAGCAAGAGCTTCCAAGAGGTGTGGGAGGCTTGCAGGATGCTAGATGGGGGCGGGGGGGAGGGAGAGGGCCATAGGAAGTGCAGGGTAGGTCAGGAGGAGGAGCCAAGGGAGTAACTTTTACATTTTCTGTAAAACGGGAAACCTAGATAACAGAGACCTGATGGGTGTCTCGGCTGAGGTAGGGAAAAGTGCCGAATCGCATGGTGACTCAAGGTCAGGAGCTGGAATGGGGCCCAGAGCTCTCAAGCCTCTGCTCATCCCCTTGGGACTAGACCTTGGCTCCAGGCCAGCTCCCTGAATAGTTCCCCCAACCCCCACCCTGCCCCTCCAGGATTCCAGCTTCTTAGGCCAATCTGCTTCCTTGTCCAGCCACTGCCTCCACTGCCCTCCCTCCCTTCCCTCTGCCAAGGCTACATGGAAGTCCTCCCCCAACCTCCCTCCAAGGACTCAGCACTGGGGCCCAGTGCAGTCATCCATTAGAGCTCTCCAAGGCCAGGCCAACTTCTGGACAGACTGGCCCCCCTTCCCAGTGTTGCCCACATTCAGACTCTGACACAACTCCTCCCCTCCTTATGCGAAAGGAAGGAGGCTTTGCAAGCGCTGCCTTCCTCCACTCTGAACACACCCCCTGCCCTACTCCAGCCTACTCCATCGCCCAGGCCCTCTTCTAGGGACACTCCCAGACATTATTCTCAGATGCTGAGATGTTCTCCCTTGCCCTCCCTACTCTTTCCTTCAGCAGCACTCTTTCACATTATAACAGGGGCTGCAGTTCCAATCCAAAAGAGTAGATCTTCAGGGGTGAAATTTCAAGTATTAGTGAGTTGGGAGAGAGAGATTTATAGGGCAGAATTCCTTCCCAGTGTTCTTGACATAATGCTATCGAGATGGTTACCTACTCTGGATACTCATTAGGCCAGTTCTGGACTCTGCTGCCCTGGGAGCTGGAAGGCTAAAGTTCTGGTCCCATCTCTGCCATTAAAATAGTCTGTGGAGGCTCGGCACAGTGGCTCATACCTGTAATCTCAGCACTTTGGGAGGCCGAGGCAGGAGTATTGCTTGAGGCCAGGAGTTCCAGACCAGCCTGGGCAACATGACGAAACCCTGTCTGTACAAAATAATTTTTAAAAATTAGCCAGGCATGGTGGTGCACACCTGCAGTCCCATCACCTTCTCGGCTGAGGTGGGAAGCTCGCTTGAGCCCAGGAAGTCGAGGCTGCAATGAGCTGTGATTGCACCACTGCACTCCAGCCTGGGTGACAGAGCCAGACCCTGTCTC
>NW_016107504.1:1376670-1402743 GCF_001604975.1 Cebus imitator
AGAGCGAGAGTGTGCGCACTTTCTACTTGGCAAGACCCTGGACAAATATCAGGGATTCTTATTCCCCCTCCCACCTCCACTGCAGTGTGCTTGAAGTACTCATTCAGGTTACTTGGTAGGGCTCTCTTCACAAAAAATGCCAGTCTACTTTAGGCCTGCCCCTTTCTCCTCTCCCAATTTCTGTCCCTCCCCCAAGGCTTGGCCCTTAGCCACATTTGGTCTCCTGCACACCTCCACCCTGCTTAAAGAACATCTCCCGCCCCACCCTCATCTCCCTCACCACCCATCCTGTCCCCTCAAGCCTTTCTCCACCAGCCGAGGGCTTCTGGCCGTGCTCTCTCCTTCTCTTGCTGCTGTGCCGAATGACCCCACTTTCCTAGCCGTGACCTCGGGCCCTCTCCATCAAAGCTTTAAAGCGGAAGGGACTCTAGGGGGTAATGACTGAACTTGACAATTTGCTACAGAGACTGAGCACAATGCGGAACACTCAGCATGTGCTCCAAAAACACACCATTGTTTGGTTACTTGCGCTGGGGAAGATGTTTGGGGTGGAGTCTGCTTTGGGGCCCCTGAAATCTTGCCAGATAGGCAACTGCCTGCCCCGCCTCTAGGTTCAGCAAGCACTGCCCATCGACTCTTCCCACCCATTTTCCCCTTTACCTCTCAACCCGGAGAATGGGCTAGGCTGTTTCATCTCTAGGACCTGCATGCTAGAATATGATTTCAGTCCTCCCTGGCCTAGTGCCACTGAGTTTCTCTGATCTCCCCACCTTTCCCTCAGGGATAAGAAGCTAAGGAGCAGTCTGGGGCACCCTCTAAATTTCCCAGCACAAACAATCAGCTCCTTCTGCAGGGCCACACCCAAGAGTCCTCTCACGAAGAAACCAGGGCTTCCTTTCCCAGAAGTGAGGGTTTCTGGGCTTTGACCTAGGGGCTGGAAAATGGGGCCCACCATAGTACAGCGTGGATCTAACAGCTCTGCTCCTATACATGGTGATGATATTCTCCTTGGTTGGAAGGTCTCTTGCTCTGAAAAATACTAGAAAGAGTGTCTCCCAAATTGTAGGGGCAAAGACCTTTCTTTCATCCAAATACTCCCTCCGGGCTGCATTTCAGCCCTCCTCTCCGCAAAGAAGGGAATCAGAAACAAAAGGTGACCTTGCTAAACCTTGCCAAGGAACTGGTGACAGGGAGGCAACGCATGGCCTCATTTTTTGGCCCCTGCCACCTGTCTGCCTCCCTCCCTCTGCCGGCTGCTGGGGCCCCATGTTGGCAGGCAGGTTGGGAGGAGGTGGGACTCTCTGGAAAGGCCATCTGGGGAAGCTTGTCCTGTAATGGAGGTGAAAATGGTGGTCTTGGGGGACCAAGGCACAGGCAAGTGAACGTGTGATAAGACTCTGAAGCAAGTGAGGAAAGAAGGAAGTGGGAGGTTGGCAAGAAAGATCATAAATTGTCACATTTGTTACCAGTAATGGTAAGAATAATAACAATAGCAATAGCTACTATTTATTGAGAGTTTATTATGTACCAGGCACAGTGCCAAGCACTTTTCATGCATTATTTCATCTATTGTTCACAACAACTCCACGAAAGAAAAAAAATTTACAGGTGACAGATGAGGAAGCAGAACCTCACAGAGGTTGTAACCAGCCCAAGGTCACACAGCTAGAGCTGGGACTTGAGGATCCAGTTGACTCTAGAACCCACACTCCTCCTCCTTACCCAAACCTCGGGTCCCTGTCCCAAGCATGGGCCCTGTTGCTGAAGGGCTCACCAGGCACCATCCACCAGTTTGGCCTTCCAAGGCCCTTGGAGCCTCAGTTACTTGAAATTGCGTGTGTGTGTGTGTGTGTGTGTGTGTGTGTGTGTGTGTGTGTGTGTGTGTTTACTCCATTTTTTCTCCCTAAGAGGCCAACATTGCAATGAGGGATTTGTTTAAGAGCATCCAACGGATGGGGCAGGGGTCTCACAAGAGTACTGGGCTCCAAATCAAGAGAGAGATCAACTTTGCTTCTGCCCCTGCCATGAAATTGTCATGTGACCCCAGGCAGGTTGAATCCCTTTTCAGGGCCTTGGTTTCCACACCTGCTCAGATCCTATCCTTGGTCCTGGGCAGGGATAAGTGATGTATAAAATTCAAGAGTATCAAAGACAGTGATGGGCCCTTGACCTCACTGTTCGCAGTGGAAGAAGGCCTGGCAATTTGAAAGCATTTCAGCTCTCCACCTTTCACTTGGGGATCATGAGTCTGCTGTAGCATTCGCCACCACCCTCAGCATCTGATTCCAGGACTAAGTAAGATCTCCATGCCAGGCGATGGCTCCTTACCAGCATGTCCTCCAACCAAGCCCTCTGTCACCGAATGTGCATTAATGTCCTTTCCAATCACCCCTCTGAGATGACCCTGCCTTGCTTTTTCCTTCCTCTTCTCCTTCTCCTCAGCACCCACCTCCCCAGCTGACCACTGCTCTCAGAACACCATTCTTCTTTGCTCCTGGAATAAGTAGCTTAACCATACCAGCTGGCTACTTCCCTGAATGCAGAATTCTCCCCTTTGGCTTACTTGGTATCTTCTGGCTTATTTTTGTTGTGTTTGGTTTTTTTTTCATATTCAGAGAGATGAAAGGAACTCTAAAGATCAACTAGTTCAATTTCCTCCTTTTTTGGGGTGAGAAAACTGAAATTTGAGTAGAGCCAATGACCTGCCCAAGGTCACACAGACAGGTAAGGACAGAGCCAAAACTCCATCCAGGCCCATCTAATTCCAGAGCCTCTGCTCTTTTGCTCTGCTCCCTTGCCCTTTGGGCCTTAGCTCGACAGCCACCATCACCATCCCCTTCTCCAAATGTACCTCTTTTCCATAATACACCACTAAGCACTGATTCTATTCTCTAATTGTTTGCCATGTGTATATCTAGTTTTTCCAACAACAAAGCAACCTGATTGGCAAGGGGATAACTCATTCCTCTCACTTGAATTAGGTACAGAGGAGGGAAATAACCTGCCTAAGGTCACACAGCTCATTAGTGATAGAATTGGGAACAGGATCTTGGTCTCCAAGCCTCCACCTGGGGCCCCTCCCACTATACCACAGTGCATCACACCTCTCTTTCTCTCCCCATTTTCCCCTTCTGTGTTGTCCTGGAATTTTACAATCTTGTCCCGTCCCTTCTTCTCTATGTTCTTCTCTTCATTCCTAACGTCTGCATTTTTCATAACAAGCCTGCTGGATTTTAGAACTGGAAGGGACCTCTACCTATCACTTAACAGATGAGAAAACTGAGACCAGGACAGGGAAAACAGAGTGCCCGAAATCACACAGCTAATTAGTGGCGCGGCTGGGATGCAAGGCCAAGTCACCAGCTCCTGGTCCAGAGCTCTTCCAGCCATTCTCTTTCTGTCTGAGCTCTATTTGTATGGTCATTCTTGATTGAAAAGCCCCCTCCGAGGCATGATCAGGTCCAGCAAGATCTGAGAGTGCTTGGGCCTAGGGTCACACAATGTCCCTGGGGAAAAATAGAAGGAGCTGAGAGGCCCGGAACCACCAACATCCTTCCACATCCCACCCCGGGAAGTCCAACTTGGCCTTGCCGAGGGCGCAGACTATCAAGTATGTGTTGAGATGAAGTCATAGCCTTCCAATTCTCAGTTCCCGGCCTAGATGGTGGCGTCAAAGCCCAAATGGGCTGCAAAACGAGGTCAGTTAACTGTCATCTCAATGGAAAAATCCTGTAAAATCAATAACACTTATAACGTCAACAAACCCAGAGACCTTTCCTTTGTTTGTTTTTTCCTCCTGGGCCAGTCTTTCTCGCCCACCCTGCTGTGAAGGCACAGACAACACAGAAATCCAGCAAGGGAAGCTGCAAAGGCCAGACCTCCAGCCCCTAGACCAGTGGGGGACAAGGGGCATGTTGAGGTATAAATGACTTGTGAAGATCCTGGCCAAGTCCCTCGTTCCCCAAAGCAATGCTATTCAGATTCACGGCCCTCCCTGGCAACTGACTCCTGGTTGGAAATAACCAGGAGCTGCTCAAAACTCCAGTAGAGTTTCTGGAAGCTCAACCCTGCCCCAGCTTTGCCACACAGGGGTTTTGCTAAGTAAGAGAACAACCAGAAAGCCAATTAGACACCACCATGGGGCCTTCCTGCACTGGGAAGCGTCTGAGGCTCTCAGACTGGAGTGGATGTTGGCCCTTTTCCCAGACATCCTCCCTGCTACACACCATGGGTGTATCCTACCTTCCCTCCTTGCACACAGAAGGTGGCTGCCTCCATGCTGTTTTTTTCAAACAGGCTTCTTCCTGCTCCCGAACTGGTCCTACTGCAGAGCTTGAACTTTCTACCATTAAGTGCAGTTCTTCATATGAGAGTATTGTGAGTTGATTGTAGCCTGGATTCATTTGACAAAATTTATTGAGCCCCTACTTTGTGTCAGACACTAGTGGCTGCTCTCAACTGTGTTTTGTGCTATCAAAGACCATTGCACCCCATGAGTTTCCATTGAGCAAACAGGGCCAGATCCATGGCAGATTTGTTGCTACCAGGCAGAGAAAGCTCAGTGAAGAGATGTGAATTCAGGTCCTGGGAGTAAGTGTGGTCCCTGGACACTGGGATATGGATGCATGTGTGCCTGGGGTGGCAAGTTGGGAAATACCCTTTCCATACAAACACCTAAGACCAGGGACAAACATTACACCCCAGAGAAGTTGTCCTGGCTGGCTGCAAGAGGCAGAAGTGAGGACAATTCCAGGACTTTCCATAGCTAAGAAAAAACTGTGTCCTCTGGCCTCAGTCCTAGCAGCAGGGATCACTGCCTATTGGCCTCTCAAGGAAGTCAAGGGACAGGCATTTTGGGAGAAGCAGCCCCCTCTTTTCTGATATGTGCCCTGGGCACCTGAGTTTGGTTCCGTTGCTGGTCAAGATGCATCTAAGGCATTTAAAGGCAGTTAGGTAGCTCTTCAGAGGAAAGTTATCCTGGTTAAACACCCCACCCCTACCTCTCGAATGCATGAACAAGATTTTACAGCTCATCTTCTCCTAGGTAAGGTCTTGGCCCTGTGCCTGCTCCCCCAACCCTGCCCTCTGGGTGATCTTGCTCAAGGACGCCAAGGGAGTTGGTGGCAGAGGCTGGGAGCATAGCCCAGGTTTCCTGGATCCTGGCCTGGCACTCTTGCCACCAGACCCTGCTGCTGCTCCCTCTCCTCTCTTGCCCTTTGTGCCCAGTCTGCACCCTCTGGAGGCACATGCCCCACACCCCACTAGTTTTCGTGTGTGAGATGTTTCTATTCAACACCAGTTGGCAGTTTAGCCATATGGGGCATAGGGAGTCTGGCCTTCTGCTGCCCATGGGACCAGGCCTGGGTGAAGGGACAGGGAGAGCAGACCACTCTCCTGGTCTGAGACCAGCAGAACTAGGTCCCTAAGGCAATAATTTTTACCAGGGGCTCTAAGTGTGGCCCGTGAGGTTGGCTTCCCAGAGTTAGGGCCAGGTCACTGTGGGGCCCCCCGCCCCCAGCCTTGTTGCCATGACACATGGTTCTACAAGTGCTGAGCGGCATTGTCTGAGCCGGATGCAAACGGCACGCAGCAGGGGCTAGCTGTGAGCCAGTTGGCCAGCTGACATTTCAGGGTCCAAAGAGCTTGTGTGTACTGGACAAGCTGTTTATTGTGGTCTTGGCACTGCCCGGCCCTTCAGACAGCAACAAATGCTCCCAAACTGGGAAAAGAGAGGAAATAAGGAACCAGTCGTAGCCAAAGAAGACCTGGACTCTCTTCCCTTACACCATTTGCTCCCTGCAGCTGACATGCTGCTGGTGCCAACCATCGGAAGTGCCCTTGCTAGGGAACTGGAGGGGGCAAGCCCCACAAACTTCCATTCGTGAAGACCTACATCACAAATCGTGGAAATGCCCACGTCGGCATCCTCCTGACTGTCCAGTGCTCAGAAGCTACTGCTAAGGGAAGGTGAAGCAATCAGTATACGGACTAGGAATGAGGAATCTTGATGTCGCAAAGTTAATTGGCACTGCAATGCTACAGGCTCTACACACACACACACACACGCACACACACACATGCACCCCTTCATGAAGATGGTCATAAACAGGCTGTGATAAAAATAGTCCTTTCCAGTCTTGTCCTGATCCTTCCAGATATACTCAAGGTTGGCCACACGCTGGGGAAAATGTGTCAAGGGCATGTGTGTTGGAGCACAGGTGGGGTGCAGAGGTGAGACAAAGATAACCCCACACGAAGGAAGCCAAGAATCCAGAGTCCAGAGAAGTTGTGGGGAAGGTGGAGCTTCCCAGAAGACACTGAAGACATTTATTTAGCCCCATGCCCAGGGGCTAGTCTAGTCTGTCCCAGGACTTGAGGGGAAGCCCTACCTGGGAGTGACAGAATCAGGGATAATGGGTTGAGCTGTGCCTCAGGCTCTTGACTTCTGCACCTCGTTCCATCCAGGTTTGTAACTGCCAGGGATGGACATACAGAATTACTGAAGTGTCTTCCTAGGATCCTGCTAGGGGTCTTTGATCTGTCTATGGTTGATCACATAGTCAGTCCTATCAGCCCAGTGGTGTGTGATCAACACGCTTGATCATCACACATACACTGGGCAACAGGAATGAACACCAGCAGCTAACAGTCATTGAGCACCTGCCTTGTGCCAAACATGGCTCAGAGCACTTCACATACGGTATACATGTTATCTCAATCAACCTTCCCCAGACTCATGAGATCGGTATTGTTTGTATCACTTCTAGTTTGCAGAGGGGAAATCTGAGGCTCAGAGAGGTGAAGTAGCTTACCCAAAGTCATACTGGATAGAGAAAGTGGCTGACTAGGGATTCAAATTGAGGTCTGGCTGGCGCCAAAACCTGAGCTCATTACACTTCAGGGCCACTTGTGACTAAGCATATGAGCATGCCCATTTGTAGAAGAAGCCTCAGGGAAGAGAAGAACAGTAAGAGAGAAGATCCGCTGCACGCGGTGGCTCACGCCTGTAATCCCAGCACTTTGGGAGGCTGAGGCAAGCAGATCACAAGGTCAAGAGACTGAGACCATCCTGGCCAACATGTTGAAACCCTGTCTCTATTAAAAATACAAAAATTAGCTGGGTGTGCTGGTGCGTGCCTGTAGTCCCAGCTGCTCGGGAGGCTGAGGCAGGAGAATAGCTTGAATTCAGGAGGCAGAGGTTGCAGTAAGCCAAGATTGCGCCACTGCACTCCAGCCTGGCGACAGAGCGAGATTCTGTCTCAAAAAAAAAAAAAAAAAAAAAAAAAACAAGATCCAAGAGCTTGTCTGAGGGTGAAAAACCATGATGGCGAAAGAGTGGGTGTACAACAGAGGGAGGATGGGCAGCAGAGTGCCCAGCGGATGCCAGAAGCTAAGATTATCTGTTTGTGGCCTTGCCCCCTTGGTAACCCCCATGGCAACCGAAACTGATGCCTACCATTTCACCGGTACTCATTCAGTCAAACTCTGCTAAAGAATGAATAAGCCCAACATGGCAACCTTGGGGAATACACACAGACCAAGTTACTGCCTCCCACTTGGTAAGACCCAAGCTTTAAAGTGAGTTTTCCCAGAGTCCAGGTCACCAGACATTACTTAAGCCCCAAGCATGTGACAGGCATTGGGAGTACAGAGATGAACATCACAGGGCCCCTGTCCTTGAGGCATGGCCAGGCTGGCAGGGGAGATGTCAGGTTTGCCTGAGCCATCTCCAGGGGCCTGCTGAGGTGTGGGCTATGGTTAGGGAAGAGAATGAAGCCCCTAGACCTCCTCAGGGATGGGGCTGCTGCCTTCAGCTCCCAGAGCTCAGCACTGTCACTCATAGAACGAGGCAGGCCCACTGGCATCTTTCTCCATGGGGTTGCTTCTATAAACGCAGCTCAGAGCAGCCTTTTGGGACTATGTTGGCCACTTTAGCTGGCAAATTGGGAGCTTGAAATGAGTGAGGAGGGAGAAGGGGTGAAGCCTCGGAGATCCTCTTTTCCCTTTCTCTCTTAGTATCTGGCAGTGAAGCCCACTCAACCACACCCCAGCAAGGGGAGAACAACTTTCCTCAGAGCTCTCCCCCACTCCCACAATGTCTCCTCCCACTCTGGGAAGCCCAAGGCTTAGAGAAATGAATCCAAGTAATTAACTAATTAATGAATATGGATGGTAAAGTTGCTGAGGTTGCTGGAAAACACCCTGTTGCCGCCAACACATACAGCCTAGCCAGGCACCCGCCTCCTACCGTGGGCGAAAGCAGGCTAAGGAGGAATTATTGGACTGTATCTCCCTAAGGCTCCAGCTACAGCAAAAGCACCCACAACCCAGCAGCCCGTTGCTCAGTGCCTGGAGACCAGCTCCTGGGTAACACATCCCCTTGCAAGAACGGCCTCCTCCAATCCAGCTGGGGCAGCAATCTGCTCAGTTACTCGGCATCAAGGGTACTCTCTGGTCCAAGGAAGTCTGTCTGTAGGCTAGCCCAGTGCAAAGTACAAGGCTGCAGGAGATGGATGGATGGAGACAGGAAAAGGGGAGAGAAAAGGAGAAGGAGAGACTAAGAGGCACACACAGCTGGCAGGAGCCCATCTCCAGCTGTTGGGCGGGCTGTTTCCTTTGATAAAGCACTTGGCAGTACTCCCAGTTCTGTAGTTTCTGGCCTGCGAAAGCACACCCGGAGCACGAGCCTGCCTGTGGGAGGACTTCAGCCTTGCTTTGTTTTCTTTCTTTCTTTTTTTTTAAGCTTGAGAAAAGGCCCCTCCCCTCCCAAGGAATCTTGTCCCTCCCCTCAACACCTGGGCAAAGTGAAGTCGCACGAGCAGGTGATATGAGCTGGGCTTCCGGGTGCCTTCACAGCAAGTCAGTGCCAGAGTCATGTTCAAGGGCCTGGGACGGGTGTGCAGTGAGGTCTCAGCATATACTTTCAGGCACATGTATCTAAGTGAGTCTCTGTGTGTGTGTGTGCGTGTGTGTGCACGTGCGCTCAAGTGCACATGCACGCATGCGTGTGGTGTGGTGTGCATGAAGAGGGAAGAGAGAGTGAGAGAGAGAGACTGAGTTGTGTGTGTCTGAGAGGCTCTGCTTGTTTGTTGTGGCTGACGCTGCCTTCTGTGTGGCACATCACCACTGTTCTCCCCGCCTAGGCTCCTTCCAGCTCACAAATGCTTCCCTGGAATGGGCTGGGAAATAGAGGGAGTCCCCCTGTCACATGATCATGCAGAACAACAAGCCCTCTCTCTGCCCCCACCCCCTTCTGGCTTTGTGGAAGCCTGTCTCTCCCCCTTCCCCCTCTTTCATAAAAGGAGCAAGGGGACTTGAAGGCCTCCAAGGTCCGTTGGCGGGACCAGAGCCTGCAATGTGGCAAGTCCCCCTGTCCCCTCCCTGCATTTACAGTCCAATAACCAAATGCCCCCAAACCCCAGACAGTTAGACCAGCCCCTGCAGGGCCTCCCTGTGAGTTTTGCAGATTCCTGAGGGGAACCTGATCCTGCCCTGGAATCAGCCCGGGCTCTTCAAATCATCCCAGAGAGATCCTCACTCCTCGGGGATCCATGAGGGCAGCGCCTGTTCCCACACACAGCCAGCCCCGCAGTGCAGCCACCCACCCGTGGTTGGGAGGTGACCTCTCAGGGTTAGTGGCCAGGCTGCCCATGGCGAGGGCCCGGCGGCTGGTCAGGAAACAGAGCAGAAGCGACAGAACTTTCCCCGGCTAGCTCAGGCTGCCAGGGTAGCCCTGGACACTGCCCTTTCTGACCCGCCGCCCCACAAAGCCTGTCCAAGGCTGGAGCCAGAGTGGCCCTTGGCCCTGAGCAGCGGGAGAAGCCAGTTCGGAAGAAGCAAATATGGCACAAAGACAAACACAGCCTGGGAACTTTGCACCAGCTTCTACACTGGAAGGCCTCAAACGTCCCCTGTTCCAAACAACCCCCCATATTCCCCAACAAAAGTATTTATCTCATGAAAAAGGAGAGGCCGCTAGACTCACAGAACAGACAGCAGAGCCAGGGCAATCATCTAGTCTGACCCTGTCATCTTACATATGGGGAAACTGAGGCCCACAGTGAGGGAGAGACTTTTGCTGGCTAGCAGAAGAACTGGCAACAGAAGTCAGGGTACTTCCCCAAACACTTCTAGGTCCTAGCCATGGTGGAAAGAAGACACACCAACCTGAGGCCCAAGCAGGTATTTCGGGCCCCAGAAGCAGTAGACCCACCTCCAGAGTTGGCCTTGTGAGCTGAGGATGACCGGGATGCTTGTGCGGCACAGTGGGCACTCTAGACCCCTTCACTTGTCAACAGACATGCCTGTTGACACTGCTGGGCCAGGTGAGCATCACACGTGAGGCTCGATGTCAAGCCTGAGCTGGATTGAAGACCTCTGCTCTTCCCTGCCATCATTCTTTCTAGAATGCTCTTCCTACCCAGGGCCCAAGCTCTGGAAGGGAGGGGAAGTGTGGCCCTAGTTTTTCCACTGGTTGATGGGAGGATTTCATAGGAGGATAAACCCAGGTCTGTAGTCTTTATCACTCCTTTGGGATTCAGATCCCACCTTGCTTCTTCCCAGTCCAGATGTAATAATACTCCAGTTGAGGCCCAAGTGTATAGCCTGAAATGAGCACAACAAGAGGAGTGAGTGGGTGGGAGTGCCCACCAACTTCGAGAAAGTGATAAGCCATGGGAAACTTTCTCAACCTTTGAGCCCGCTCTGTGGCTAGACTGTAGGTAGATGGCAAGGTTCACAAGGTTAACCCAGGTATGCCTAGGCCAAAATTAAATCAATCAGGTGGATTGATTTAATACATGCTCCAGCCATGGGCTGGGGCTGAAGCAGAGGCCACTGGTACTGCTGCCCTGTGCCCTGCCCTCTCTGACATGGCCAACCTTCCAATACTGCCAGCCGCCAACCCTTCACTATAGCCAGTGTGGAAATAGCACACTGTGTTCTGAGATACGGTGACCTGGATATCTGAGAGAAAATCCATTAAAATAAAGAGCTCAGGCTGGGCGTGGTGGCTCATGCCTGCAATCCCAGCATTTTGGGAGGCTGAGGCGGGCAGATCACTTGCAGTCCGGAGTTTGAGACCAGTCTGGCCAATATGGTGAAACCCTGTCTTTACTAAAAATACAAAAATCAGTCAGGTATGGTGGCATGTGCCTGTAATCCCAGTTACTGGGGAGGCTGAGGCAGGAGAGTCACTTGAGCCCCGGAGGCAGAGGTTGCAGTGAGCTGAGATCATGCCACTGCCTGGGTGACAGAGCAAGACCCAGTCTCAAAAATCAGTCAATAAATAAAAAAGCTCAGCATCCAAGAAAACCATGCCTACTGCTTTCCATGCTTACACACATGCTGTGAAACCATCTTAACCAGCTTTATTCTTGTTCTTGCTGATGACTGATATACATGAAACGCTTAGAACAACCTTCTCTTTGGCCTTCCACTCATGAAATTCTGCACCAAGATTCCAGACAGTTGCAACTACCACCTTATTCTTCCTAATGTCACAGCCCATCATTTTATAGGATATTTTGGTTTGTGCTATTTTGCTTCTGTGGATGTATATCTTTATAATTTTTCTTGAGTGATTTTTCCGTGTGTATCCCATCTCTCTAACTTGACCCAAAGCTTCTGAAGGGTGAGAAGCAGGCTTTTGGTGTTTTTTTTTTCTTCCCTCCTCCCTTCTCCTGTGGCACCCAGTACAGTTGTGTGGGCAAGAAGATGTTCTCAATAGTGCTTTTTCAACTCAGTAACAACAATTGGGGAGGTCAGTATAATTTCTGAATTCATCTGCAAAGTGCACCCAGTGATGACGGAAATCTGCAGCTGGATGTATCTGTTGCAGCAAAGAAAGAGCTATTCTTGAAGGGAGGGCCATCCAAAGCCAGTATGTCAGTTGACTTAACCACCCGCTCCCTGTCCCATCTTGATGAAATAACAAATAAGTAGTTGGGACAAGGGTGGGGTGCCTCACACCAAGCAGCCATTAAGCCTAGGAGCTGGACATTCCATTTCCCAACATCCTCTCCTCTGTTTCATCCATCTCTTTAGCAACAGGATTTTAGGCTGCTTTCTAGGTTCCTTTCCAGAAGCGGCCATCTCCCTGAAATCTGGTCACGTGACTGATTACATCAGATCCAGAGTGAGTTACTGATAGGAAATCACTGGAAAGTAGATATCATGTTTGTTCATTAATGTATATTAACATTTACCTTGTTTGTAGGTTTACCTTTGAGAAGGTATGAGGTGACTGGTTTTGATGGTGGACATACATTTATGGATGGAAGCCCTTAATAATTAGGAATACTTATTGGCCGGGCGCGGTGGCTCACGCCTGTAATCCCAACACTTTGGGAGGCTGAGGTGGGCGGATTACCTGAGGTTGGGAGTTCGAGACCAGACTGACCAACACGGAGAAACCCTGTCTCTACTGAAAAAATGCAAAATTAGCCGGGCATGGTTGTGTATGCCTGTAATCCCAGCTACTCAGGAGGCTGAGGCAGGAGAATTGCTTGAACCCAGGAGGTGGGGGTTGCAGTGAGCTGAGATCGCGCCACTGCACTCCAGCCTGGGCAACAAGAGCGAAACTCTGTCTCAAAAAAAAAAAAAAAAAAGGAATACTTTACCTAAAATACGCTTCAAACCAGAACTGTCTCTAGTTTGTAATTCTCTCTTGCTTTGCAAGTAGCTTTACAGACTGAGTAGGCTGAAATTTTAAATTTCTAACATAAAGAATACAAAAGTAGCCTGCGACCTATATTATAGCTAAAGACTGAGAATTTAGCTAATATCTCTAAAGAGTGAACCACTTACTATTAACCATGTCATTAATTAGGGTCATGTTTGCACTTCAATTGTCAGCTCCAAACAGCTGTTTGTTTAAACCAAGGTCACTTTAGTTTATTACAGTTATAGCCACTGGTGAGATAATCTGCTTAGATTTCACAAGTATGTGCGAATTGCCTACCTCAGCCCTTATTTTCAGAGAATAAGAGTTCTCTTGAAGGCATAGGGTCAGACTAAAGATAATAAATGATTTTCCTTCTCAACAGAACTAAAAACAAGGCTTTAATTAATTCACCAAAATTCTAGGATTAAATATCTATATTACATTTCTTGACAATGTTAATCTGTCCAAGGGTGACCCACAGGATTCCCATTGATCCAAGAACAATCTTTAGGCAGACATTTCATTGGCTTGGAGATTGTTTCCCAATCACTGAGCCCTGCAATTCTCACTGGCGGAGTCACCCCTGCAATTCTCACTGGCAGAGTCACCCCTACTTTGTTGGAAGAGACTGCAGGTGGCCTGGGAGATGGGGCACTTCTCTATCTTATGAAACAGAGAAAGGGGGGACACATGGTACAAAATATCTCCCTAAGAAGGAGGAAGCAGAGGCAAAGAACTAAGGAGGTCTGGGAGTGCAGAAAAGCGAAGAGGGGCCAAGACGGTTCTCCCAGGCAGGCCTAAGACTTGAGGACAGTCCAGACATATTCACTCTCACTAGACAGACAGACACACACACAGAGACACAGGCACACACTCATGCATGCACACACACAGGCAGGCACATATACCTCCTTCACATATACCTTGGTCATCCTGGCTCTCAAGGAGTACTACTTCCTTATACAGGAGTAGACTCAGATGGAGTCACACACACAAGAACACCAACCCTCACAGATGCTATCCTTCCAGCTGTTTCTTCACAAACACAGGTAGCCCCCCATAAGTATACTTATCATACATTTTTCCATACCTTTTTTGCATACAGTGTAACAGATGTTTTTTATGTATACCTCATCTTTCTTAAAGTCCCTTCCACCCACTCAAGTCCTGACATATGTACACAGTTACACATACACACATTCATGCGTGTCCTCCTTCCCAACAAAGGCAAAAGGGAGTCTGTGCTCAATAAATTCTTTGTGCTTTCTTCCTTGCTGGATTAAATTTGGAGGAGTGACTGGACAGCTAGGTGATCTGGAGAAATACTTTTCCTAATGGTTCTTAGCATGATGGAAAAGTCCATCAAGGACATTTGAAATCCCTCACAGAGTTCATTCCCTTGGCCTATAGACAAGACCCCAGTGGTAACCTTTAGTGACTGCCAAAAGCTTCTAAGATTCTCTTAGTCCTGCTATGCTAGCTGACCTTTGCAAAGAATCCTGGGTATTCCGAACTAAGAACATTTAGTATAAGAAACAAAACAAAAACAAAATCTTTCCCTGGTGGTTAAGAACAATGTGAAAGTATCTGTCCAAATTAACCTGGCAGGCCTGGCCTGTGGCAAGACGGGGAAGAAAGAAAAGTTAACGTGAAAGCCCACTCCCCTGTGTGTCCTCTTGCAGCTTGCTCACTCCCCCTTACCACACGCTCCCTGGGACTGCATCTTGTCCCCTGCCAGGCTTACTTTGTTCTGGCCAAAGATGCCTAGCACTGAGAAAAGGACTTTTGGATTCGACTAGAAGGAAGTCATGGATAAGCTTACAAAGAGAATTGGGTCTGTCAGATGTAAGCAGAATGTAGTGAGACATCGAAGTGGTGGGCACTGTGATCTATGCAGTGCAGTCTGCATAGAAAACCTAGCGACCAGTGAGCTTTTAGCCAGTTCGCCAGCCTGCCCATTAAAAAGTTCAAATGTGGCTTGGCTGAAAAGCAATCAGATCTGTTATTGACACTGTTTCATTCTGAATAGCACAGAGGACTAAAGGCTTTCTTTACTTAGTTCATTAGTTAGCTAACAAGCATTTTTCAAGCACCTACTGTGCATGGAGCACTGTCCCAGACACTCGGCTGTTGCTGTTGCTGCTCTGCTATTGAATTTCTAAATACAGGCTGTTGCCAGACATCCAATTTTCTGAGTGCTTGCTCTGACAGGGAACAATGACTAATGAACCAAACATCAGGGAGGGCCCTCTGATCTCCAGCACAGAACATGCCCATAAAGGCAGAGTCTAATTTGTTCAGCAAGCAGCTGCCAATTCTTCTGGGATCTTAATTACCTGGAGCAGTTTATATGGGTGAATCCCCTTGGGAGAGAAACCCTGAACCCTGTCTTTCTCACACCCTATCATACCCCAGGCCCTATAAATGGCTTTAACCCCCAGACACTGCATATGGTCCAAGGTCCAGGCCACAGCAGTTCACCAGACAGGCATTCCAGGCACTGCCCACGTCCTTCTTCACACCCCTGCACATACCCCTTCACATACATGCACACACATGGAGGGAGCAGTATGTAAATAGTGGAAAATTCAATGGACTGCAAGTCAGGAGATAGGGGTTTCAATCCAGCTCTGCTTCTGCTTCTTCTCTGTGTGATGCTGGGCGAGACTTTTTCTATCTCTGGGCTTCTATTCCACTTCTGGAAAATGAGGGGCTGGACTACATAATCTCTATGAGCCTTTCAAGTTCTAGCACTTGAAATTCTGCTCCTCAGATGAAATGAGACTCAATAGAGCTGTGTGACAAGATCAGGTTTGTGGTGTGGGGATGAGATAAGGTAGGGTCAGTGGTCAGCTCAGAAGCTCCAGAAGCCACCATCACGGAAAAGGAAAAATCGCTGCCTCCTTGGGTCAGCCCTTCCCAAAGTTCCATAATGCTTCTGAAATGGCTCACAAACCAGGCTGATGGATCTGGGGCACAGTGGATCTTCCTCCCTTCTGCCTCATCTCCCTCCCCTGTCATTCTTTTTATAACCCTTGTTCCAATCCTTGTTCCCTTTAACCAGCCCATCAGCTCACACTGACTAGTTCTCTTTAGCAAATTCTTCAGAGAGTGCAGTGATTAAATGGTCTCAAGAGTCTCCCGAGTCTGTAAAATGTAAATAACAGCCCCTGCCCTGGCGGCCTTCACAGGCTTTCCAGAGGATCAAATAAGATAAAGTCTGTGAAAGTGCTTTAGAAATTGTCAAGTGCTATGCAAATGCGAGAGATTATCATTAATGATAGGTGGGGAGGCAGCCACATGATGTGAGAAGCAGAGTGCCAACCTGCCTGCTCTGCTTACCATCTTAACTAGGTGAAGGCATTGGCATTGCCAGTCTGCAGCCAGCCTGTAGTAGGGACAGTTATTTGCTTAGCATCCTCCCCCACTGGACCCCGTCGGCTAGCAGAGGGCAGAGCCAAAGGGAAGAAGAGAAAAGGACAGAACAGGTCAGGCGCGGAGGCTCACACCTGTAATCCAGCACTTTGGGAGGCTGAGGCGGGCCGATCACCTGAGGTCAGGAGTTCAAGACCAGCCTGGCCAACATGGGGAAACTCTGACTCTACTAAAAATAAAAATAAAAAAAATTAGCCAGGTGTAGTGGTGGGCACCTGTAATCCCAGCTACTCGGGAGGCTGAGGCAGGAGAATCACTTGAACCTGGGAGGCAGACACTGCAGTGAGCTGAGATCGCACCATGCACTCCAGCCTGGGCAACACAGTGAGACTCTGTCTCAAAAAAATAAAATGAGAAAGAGAGAGAGAGAAAAGGACAGGAGGACAGGAGGAGGTTAATTCTGATATGGAGAGAGAAAGGCCTAGAGTAGTGATTTTTTTTTTTTTTTTAATAGTGGATACTATCTTTTTTTTTTTTTTATCAAGGAGTTTGTTCATTCATGACTGACTTCTCTTTTGATATCTTACACCTTTGGACTTGGTTTGAACCTCCCTTTCCTTTGGACTATTGTTTTTTTTTTCTTTTTATAGAGACAGGGTCTCACCAAGTTGCTCAGGCTGATCTTGAACTTCTGGCCTCAAGTGACCCTCCCACTTTGGCCTCCCAAAGCACTGGGATTACAGGCATGAGCCACCATGCTTGGCAGATTTAAAAGAGAATCTCACATAGAAAATCCAATTTATAAAACAGACAAAAGCAGAGGTACTCAGGGTGAAGTTGGGGTGATGGGCATGGGAGCCCTTGAGATCACTCCAGTGGTGCACACTGAAATTGGGAGTGTTGAGCAGGAGCTCTTGCCTGACACTTGGTACTCCCAGGCATCTTCAGGGGGCAGCCACAGCCTGGACACTGGAGGAGTTGGGGTGCAGGGCACAGAGAAGGAGGGGGAGAATGCTATAAAAGGCAGACAGAGTTATCTACTCAGCAGTTTCATCAAGTGTCTCCACAACAGGCCTACATTCTCTGGTTACCCTAGAGTGGGGTTACAACTTTGGAAATCGGTACTGGAAGGCCTATTAAAAATGTGGATCCAAATGGGGCATGGTGGCACGCACCTATAGTCCCAGCGATTTGGGAGGCTGAGGCAGGAGGATTGCTTGAGCCCAGGAGTTTGATCCTATTGTATGCTATGATTGTACCTGTGAATAGCCACTGCACTCCAGCCTGGGCAACACAGCAACATAATAAAAAAATGTGGATCCAGAAACGGGTTAAACAAAGCTGTGGGCTAAGTGAACATGGGCAATATTCCTGCTTTCCCGCTTAGTGTTTTTGGTGGTGTGGCAGAGGGGGGAGCAGTTGCTCCGTAGAGTGAGTCTGCTGAAGCAGCACCTTCCACCTGTAGCCCCACCATGAATAAGCATCCCTGGCATGGTGAGAAGGCAGAGGCCAAAAGGAATTGGTCAGACATCCTCAGGTGGGCTCAGTGGCCAGGCAGGTAGAAACCTGACACCAGCCCAGAAGCTGAGCAGAGGAGGAATGCTGGAAGTGGCAGGCAAGACGGCAAAGCGAGGACAAGGACGGAGAGCAAAACTGCAGACCCAGCATCACAGGCAAGGGGCATGGGGCCTGACCAGGATTAGAACCCAGAAACAGGAGACAGAACAAGGAGAGCAAGCTGGGGATTCGGGAGAGGGGGCGGCTGAGAACAGCTCCCTCCTGATGCACTTGCCCAATTTTCCCATCCTCCCCACCCAAACAGGCTCAGCAACAGGGCACATCTGACTAGGCAGAAACTGATCAGATACTGCAGGTACCAGTTGGAGGCTCCAAGCTGGATAGGGGTATGTGTGCCCAAGACTTTCATATAGCCAGGAGATGGGTGATAGCTGACTCCCTGAGGCAGACAGAACAGTGTCAGGGATTTTGTTAAAGTCACAGAAACTGGGAGGATAGAATTATAATTTTAAAGTCACCTTAGAGTAAATTATGCTGGTATTTCTATATTATTAAAGCCATTTGCAAAAGCCCAGCATCTTTCTCTAGGAGATTCTTATTCCACATGTGTCTTCCCCTGATTCCTTTTCCACATGTGGTGGCCTAGAGCTACTTCTCAAATTACCCTGAGGTAGCTGCTCCAGAGACATGTTTGCTGTGCCAGGGCTGAGCAGGAAATGGGTAACCCAGAGCAGAGGATCAGCAGCAAAAAGCCATTTGTGCTCAAAGGCAACAAGAGCATTTGGAATTCCGGTGTGCTTGGGTGGAGGGGAAGAGGTCGTTATGTTGACTCAGACAGTCTTTGTCCCTGCTCTTCTGGAAGGGAGCAACGGGACCATCTCAGAAAATGAGTTGGATGAGAGAATCACTTGGCGAGGGGTTACTTCCCCTGCGTAAGCTGTGTGAGTACAGACACCAGGAAGGAGGTAGGGAGAGAGGCTCCTGAGGGGCCTAGAGGGGAACAGAACTCAAGGAGGAAAGAAGAGCAAATGAGCCAAAAATAGCTTTGCAACAGACCATTCGGAAGGACTGTAACCCTTACACTGTAAGTGGTTAGAGTTTCTCCCTTTAATAGAGACTGGTTTTGCTATTACAAGTAACCGCCTCATGCTTATGTTCTCAGATATTTAAAAAGTCAACTGAGTCAGGTACGGACAAGAGAGGATTTCCAGTTTCTTCCCGAGATCTTCCATAAGTGCCTGCCTGGCTGGTCAGGGGAGGGACCAGAGGCCTAGGTAGAATTCAGCTACTGCTCTGGAGGCTAAACTGGGACTTGATCTAGACAACACTTTCTCAGTTCCCTCTACTTAAGTCAACCACATTCCCAGGGACGGCCTTACACATAGATGGACAGGGTGGCTGCCTGTATGGTATGATTTGAGGGGATAAAGGTCAAAGGCACTACTACCCAAAAGCTCAACTCTATTTGGCCTGAGCTGAGCCTGCAATCCTCTTTGCTTACTCTTTTTGAAGGTCCAGGTTTAAATAAAATTGTAACTTGGGAAGGAGAGCACATTCAGCTACTACAAGCTGTTTACACCTCAGCTGGATTCATCATATCACATTAGCATTCACAGAAAGCAAGACCTCAAGGCCATGGTTAAGAGGCAGGAGAGCAGAACGTTTTGGAACATGAGCTATCATCCTATGGTTGAGAGTCCTAAGCAGTGGCAGGGGGTAGCATGAAGGAGCTTGTGTTAGAAGGGAGAAGGAGTGAGAAAAGGTAGTATCAAAAACAACGCCTACACAGTTCACTGTCTGTTTTCTGAGGGATGAGCCTGATTCCTCTATCCAAGCTGAAAATGGTTCTGATTTGGCAGCTAGGTTTACAACAAGTGAGATACCATCTCCTCTCCAGACTGAGGCATTTACCCAGAATTCATATTAACCTTTCCCACGTAATAGGGGGACCATGTGCTGATGAGGAGAGACTAGGTCTGGAGCCTGGGTGGGATTCACTTTCCCTGCTAAACTTCAAGGCCTGGCATGACCCACCCCTTGCTTTCAGAGGAGAATGGTGAAAGCAGTCATTAGTTCTTTGTTATGGGTGGTGAGTTGTGAGACCTGCCTCCTTGGCCGAGCTCCTGCCCTGGAGACAAAGAACAAGGAAGGGAAGCACAAAGAGCTATGCTTGGAGGCATGGACTTTCTCATAGCCTGTCTCCAACAATAAGTGGGTGCTCCCAAAGAAGGCTGG
The DNA here is from genome assembly GCF_001604975.1 of Cebus imitator. Classification (NCBI taxonomy): domain Eukaryota; kingdom Metazoa; phylum Chordata; class Mammalia; order Primates; family Cebidae; genus Cebus; species Cebus imitator. The sequence goes on from NW_016107504.1 coordinate 1,396,463, forward strand.
TTTTGATTTTTCAACCGGGGTCCCTTTGCATTGGAGAGGTTCGGAGACACCTGGATGCATGAGAGCCCTAAAGATGGAGCACTGCTGCCCAGCTTAGATTCCCCAGAGACACAACTGGAGCCTAACGGGGTTGCCAAGGGAGCTTGTCCGGCAGCCTTGCAGAGGAGAAGGGGCATGGAGAAAAGACTCAGTCCCAGGCTCAGCAAGAGATCCCATAGCCAAGATATGCACGGCAGGCCAAAATGTAAAAATCAATTCACAAAGACAGCAAGAATTGTCTAGACAGAACCCAACTGAGTGAATTTGCTGGTCTCTGTGGGCTGCAGGAACCAGAGAAGCCCCATCCACCCAGGTTGCCACTAGCTTTAACCATGGTGACATGGCATCAGCTGCAAGCCTGTGGCTGGTTCAAGGGTCTGGGACTTGTCCCCTGGGCCTCTAACTGCTAGGCCAAGAGCAGTACGAGCCTCTCCTATCCTTCCCTTTACCTACTGCTTGACCGCTGGCAGGGTGCACCTGGACAGCTCGGCTCTGTTTTCTTAAGTGCATGCTGAGCCAGAGAAGAGAGAGGAGGGAGGATGGACTCGGGGAAAGGAGGAAGGGCCAGGATGCTGGCCTCCTGAGGTAACATAGATCCTCATGAATACACTGCTGACTATGATAGGTAGCAGTGCTGCTTCTTCCAATTCTAGCACTTCTGGGAGTCATTTCTCAGCTCACACTTCCCTCCTGTGACAGATGCATAAATCCTTGGCTGAAGAGGCTGCCATGCCCCTTCCTGTCTCAGATGTGATTTTCCTCAGATGAATTGCGCCACCTCCTTCAGACTCACACAGGTCAGATGATCAGACCAGGCACTGTTATACAGCCATCAGGTTATGGTGAGGAGGAAGAAGGGAACTATCGATTTCCTGGGAACTCCTGGGATCTGTCTCCCCAAGTCAAACTAGGTACCATTATGCAGGCTCCTTAGGTCTTCATGGACAAATCCACAGCATATACAACCATATGGCATATTCCAAAGACACACAGAAATGACTTCTGTATGCTTGAGAATCAACTCCCAATTATTTCTAGGTGGATTTTCCACTTTGTGAAATAGCAGTGGCAATGCTTGGTCTCAGCTTAGCTTCTCCCTACATCCAGTTTCTTCTAGTTTCTGTATACTGCAGGGGTGGCAAGCTTATTTTCATATCAGCCCAAATAATTAAGAAGGCAGATCTACTAAAAAAAAATTAGAACCATGGTGCAATTTCTTTCCTTTCTCCTTTATTTCCTCATTCCTTCCCTCCTTCCCTCCTTCTTCCTTCCCTCCTTCCCTCCTCCCTCCCCACTTTCTCCCTCCCTTCCCTCCTTCCTCTTTCTCTCTCTCCCCTTCTCTCACTTCTTCTCTCTATCCTTCTCTGTCCTTCTCTCTCTCTCTCTCTTTCTCTCTTTCTTTCTTTCTTGATGGAGTCTCACTCTCTTGCCTAGGCTGGAGTGCAGTGGTGTGATCTTGGCTCACTGCAACCTCCACCTCCCAGGTTCAAGCAATTCTCCTGTCTCAATCTCCTGAGTAGCTGGGATTACAGACAAGTGCCACCACGCCCAGCTACTTTTTTTTTGTATTTTTAGTAGAGATGGGGTTTCACTATGCTGGCCAGGCTGGTCTCGAACACTTGACCTCATGGTATGCCCATCTCAGCCTCCCAAATACTGGGATTACAAGCATGAGCCACTGCACCTGGCCCACCATGGTTCAATTTCAAAGCTAGCTAGACATGATTTTTCGCCTACATTATCTCTTATTTTGGATTATCCATGCCACATGTCCTATGTTACCCCAGCCATGTGAAACTCAACCATACTTGGATTTGGAATCCATGTGTGAGTGGGTAATTTATTTTTGAAAGAACTTTCTTTATGCGCTACTTGGACTAGTGTCAAGGTGAGTCTGCACCCCCGAGTTCCCAGAAACTAGCTAGAAGGTGGGTGGGGGCAACCTGGAGTTTTGTGATTGCTATGGATAATCCACAAAGTGAATAATGAATATAGGAATAATCAAAACTCTACCCAGATACAAGAATGGGGCTATGTGGGTAGGCGGCTAACAGCAGAGGCTGCAATGAATCGCTAGCACACAATTTAAATCATTAAGGAACAAGCATGATCTGGGATGCTCTAAATAGGAAAGAAGCATGTAGGAATTATGAGGTCATCTTCCTTCTCTATTCCATGGTCATTGGCCACTAATGAAATCTTATACATCTCCAGTTCCCTGTGAAACAGCTAGCTCAGAAGGTTAGGGCAGGTGATTGGGTCCTCTGCAGTACAGTTAACCCATTTATAACAGAGGTTGCAATTTTTTTTCATTAAAAATCAGACCTTGGCAATGACCTTGAGCAGTAGGATATAAATAACTCCCATAAACTTAGCATTCCAATAATGGAACACCAGGCATAAATGGGTTAATTTTGCTCCTTTCCTAACCTGCTATCTTGCAAATGTGTGTCACTTACCAGAGGATGGATTGGGATGACTGGCTGAAGACAAAGGTTTTTATGCCACAATCTCAGCTGTTACAGAGGACAGAATGAAATATTTGGTAGATGACTTGAACATTATCTAAAAGATGGAGAAATGCAAGCTAATTCAAAGTTTTTTCCTTTTTTTTTTTTTTTAAATGGATTTAGCTAATTTGGAAAAGAAGGCTGAAAAGGGACAGGATAACAATTTAAACATATTAAATTTATTAAGCATAGGAACGCTGGAGGACAGAATTAGGAGGAATAATGTCAGAGAGCAGAGGATGTTAAACACTGGAATGTATGACCAAAGGACTTTGTGGTATTTCCTTACTTGGAGGTGTCTGATGATCAACTGTCTCTGCTTGAGGCTTTTGCTATAGATTGTTCAACATAGGAAAAACATGCAAGGCTCCTGAGTGTAATCCAGCCAGAAGGCAGACCCAGAACCTTCATTGCCTTTCCACTTCCCACCAGGGATCATCTTTGGGAAATCCACAAGGTGAGCCCTGGGAGGAAGCAGAACTAATAATCATGTTTTGTATCACAGGGAATGGGTGGAATAAGTAGACCAAACATATTTACACACAGCCTATCACAAACTCCTGGTAGAAGTGGGAACCCTCTTGTAGTCTGATTTTGTACAAATTTTCCACCAAATCTTGTCCGAATCTGTCCGGAAATCAGAGCAAGTCCATGCGAAATTGCCACAGTGACATATTTCCTGTCCTTCTACTGTGGCTTTGTGCATTCAGAGAAATATTGTAACCTCTTGACTTGCTTCCTGGAAATACCTCCCTTAATGTGGGTTGAATAAAGCCCATGAACAATGCCCAGAAGAAATCAATGGAGGCTGGTGAGGGCAGACCCACCAATTCTCCAGTGCCTATTTCCCCATGTCTGCCAGTAGCGTGGTAGAGACAACGCCGTCAACCAAGGGAAAGGCCTGCTGCTAATCTGGAGTGTTGAGTGTCACGGGGCAGAGCAGGACACCGGGGATACAAAAATAGCAGGTTGTTCTTACACTTGGAAGAAGGCTGTCAGAGGGGGACTTCGAGCTAGGTATACACGGAAAAGACCATCTCAAACCATACTGCATGGCTCCTGTTACATATCCTCTGGCCCCTCTTACCACACGTCTGCTAACGCACAGTGTAGTAGCATGTCCTTGACTCCAGTTACTTGTCTACCACTGTCAAGATTTTTGTCTTATCTGATTATTGTTATTTACTTTATATTTACTGTAAATTAACTTTAAGCAGATTCCCTTTTTAAAAAAATGCCTCATCCTAAGAAATAATATTTTTTGAAATCATGGAGTGTATGTGTTAGCTATATTTTCCCGATACATGTTAAATAAATAAATAGCTATAAAAATAGAAGAACAAAGTTAGTCCATGTACCACCTAAAATCATCTTGCACACCACCAGCCTATGTTTACCACACTTGGGGAAACAGTGCTCTCTGTATAGTGCACACAGATGGTCCCCACCGCCAACAAGCACGGCTTTATTTCCTTCTCCAATGTAAAGCCGGCAGGGCTTTAGACAGCTCCAAATGGCCAGGATACGGTCCTGAGCCTGGCTCCCTCCCTCCTTCCTCTCAGGGCCAGGGCACTGGCTGTTATTATTTTTCTCCTTTCAGGTGACAACCCCAGCCAAGGCTGGGGTTTGCAATAGAACACAGAGCCCTTATTCCTGATCAAGTGTTCCTTCCCTCGAGCTATTTCCCTTGCCGAGAATTCCACACTAAACTTCACTCAAGTCGGCCAGCGTCCTCTGTGGAGTGGACTTCCTCTGCCTTGGCCCCAGGGGTTGCATCAGCTAGAGTGCCCCATGCCCACATCAGTAACCTGATGATCAGCCTGTTCACACCGGGCTCACACAGGCCCGTTGAGGTACGTGGTGCCCTCAACTGGGAACTCGGTCTTCCCCGGGAAGCCAGGGCCACTCTCCTCATCCTAGAGCCTGCTCCCAGGTGTTCAGGAGGCAAAAGAGGCCTGAAGTGGGAACAAGAGAGGAGGAACCAAAGCACTCTGCAGGCAAGATGTGTGCTGATTTTGACTAAACAGACGGACAGTCTAACAATCCTTGTTGCAGCAGGGAAGTTAAGGTCTTTCTGTGACAACATATTTTGTTGTTGTTTAACAGATAATCATCCCTCATCCCTGCCACCACTCCCCAGCCTAATGTGGGAACTCTCAGGTTCTCTGGATACAGAGTCCTTAAAGGAGTGGAATTGCTCTCAGGGAGGCAGGGTTGAGGAGGCCAGGAGCTCCACCCACCCAGCCCATAGGTCTCCCCCTGAACATCCATCACCCACTTGGAGATGCCTTCTAGTTAGGAGGAGCTTAGCTTGAAAATTCTCTGGTGAAGACACATAAGCCAGGTGATGACCAAAACCCTACAAAATTTAAAAGGAATATATAAATTCTTATTTGCAACCTTGTTTCCAGATATAGGCTGTATTTGGTGAGGGTGGTGGCACAATTTACCTCTCCTTTTTTTTTTGTCCTCCACACACTCTCCTCCTCCCCTTCCCTACCTCATATTCACCCTTGCCTCTGCCTTCCTACCCCAAACTCTCTCTCCTTTCCTCTTTTCCTTTCCCCTTCCCACAGCCCCTAAGGCGCCAAGGAGGACCCAAAGGATTCTTTGAAAACCATTGTCCTGAGGATATTCTAAGATCCCCTTCCTTAAGAATCTATAATTGATTAAGATTAACTTCCAGTCTGAGCAACATGGTGAAACTCCGTCTCTACAAAAAAAATACAAAAAAATTAGCCGGGTGTGGTGGTGCACACTTGCAGTCCCAGCTACTCAGGAGGTTGCTTGAGCTCGGGAGGTAGAGGCTGCAGTGATCTCAGATTGCACCGCTGCGCTCCAGCCTGGGTGACAAAGCAAGATTGTATCTCAAACAAACAAAACAACAACAAAAGATTAACTGAGTGGCCAGAAATCACCCAAAAAATTATTGTTGAAAGAATGAACTGAACCAAGAAGAAGGAAGGCTAGCAGAGAGGGAGGACACTGTGCGGTACTGAGTGCACTAGGGCTGCGGACAGGTGTCTGGACAGGTGGAGGAAGGCTCCTCGTCTACTCACTCTCACCATCACACTTTGCCAGCAGTGGAGATACTGGTGGTTATGTGGTTGGCAGATGACATTGTAGATGATCTGTGATATAGGGAGCCCTGAGATATACCTGGCCTGAAAAGGTACTCTCTGGTTAGTGGGACGTCACCTGCTATGGCTTACAGACTCTCACCATGTAACCCAGAGAGGGATGACCGATTTTGGCGGGATTTTAATGCAGTGAAATGTACCAGATACCAACACCCACCAAGCAGATTGGCTTTTGGTAGCTCCTCTGTGCATTATTTGGGGGAGAGTAGCTGTATATAGCAGCAGTCAGATTCTCAAAGGGACCTGCACTGAGTCATGCAACAGTGGGTCTGGTGAGAGTGAGGATTTACCAAGAAAGGAGGTTTTTAGAAAGAGAGCCAGACTAGTCTCTCTTTGTAGACTCGCTTTTTAGATCTGGACATCACTATCTGAAATTCAACAGAGAATTTCTGCAAAGACACAAGTAGAGAACTCAAGAAATGCATTCTGCATTCAGCGCTTACATTTTAGGGCAGATGGGCTCACTGGAAGACATGTGGTTGAGGAACTTATTAACAACTGCACATTAATGACACCTCCAAACACCCAGATTCTCATTACTAACCCGTTCCAAGTCCAACATCCTTGATTTTTTTTTTTTTTTTTTTTTTTT
>NW_016107504.1:1402780-1406453 GCF_001604975.1 Cebus imitator
TGCAACCTCTGCCTCCCGGGCTCAAGTGATTCTCCTGCCTCAGCCTCCCGAGTAGCTGGGATTACAGGTATGGGCGACCATGCCCGGCTAATTTTTTGTATTTTCTTTTTTAGTAGAGACAGGGTTTCATCATGTTGGCCAGGCTGGTCTCAAACTCCTGACTTCAGGTGATCCACCCGCCTTGGCCTCCTAAAGTGCTGGATTACAGGCGTGAGCCACTGTGTCCGGCCCATCTTTGAGTTTTGAAAATCGACCCTAATGCTCTGTTCAGCCGGGACCCCCTCTTGGGGTCATGACACTTACCCATGTACTACCTTCTCATTCTCTTTCTTTTGTCTTGTTTATGGGAAGTCCCTCTCCCTGTACAACGCCATTCTGACATTCTGGGGTTCAGTGACTTACTCATTCAAGTTTCCATACATCCCATCCTCACATATCAAGATTTTAGAAACACAGTCTTCCAGAACATCTAAGTTGAAAGAGACCCTAGAGACCATCTTGTCTCTCCCTTCCCCCACTTTGTAAGTAGGCAATGCAGCCCACAGAAGGGCAGCGGTTACTTACTCAAGCTCCAGCATCAGATTGGTGGCGAAGTCTGGACTCGAACCCAAATCTTCTGGATCCAAATCTGACCCACTTTCTACCACCTCGAGCTGTAGCTGCTCCAGGAACTGTGCCTCCTCCCCAAGCTCTGGGTCCTCCCCGAGTTGGGGTTCCTCCACGAGCTGGGGCTCCTCCAGCCTTTCCACCTTCATCTCACAGCTGCCCAAGCCTTGATTACCTGGCTGGGGTTGCTTCCCTCCTTTCTCTTAGTAGAGTGTGCTCTCAAGCTCTGGCTCTCTCCTCTCTTGCTTGTGCTCTCTCCCTCTCTCTGTAGCTGCCGGGCTAGGGCGGGACAACTGGCTCAGAAGAAAAAGTGCTTGGGGAGCCTCAGGGCCAGCCTGGGCTGGCTCGCCTGTGGGGGCGGGAGGAAATTCAAGGTCTTGAGTGCCTTCAGGGGCTCCCAGGCCCTGAGGGAAGGCTGGAGCTCCTGGGGCAAGCACTGCCCTCGGGATCTTCTGCCGAGAGACCGGGCCAGCTTCCTAAACTAACTCCCAGACTGAAGGGGAGGGCCGGATCCTCCGGGGGAGCCCAGACGGCGGCTCTGCCAGCCAGCCCCTGTGGTTGGAACTTTCAAAAAGACCAATGTTTCAGCAACTGATTTCTTTTCCAACCCGAACAGCAGGCCTTTCTGTCCCCCTTGCATGACTGTGGCTGTGGCATGCAGCCCCAGCCTGAGCAGAAGCAAGATTCCAGGGCTGGGGCTTCATAACACCCAAACCGCTGGTCAATTCCATTAAACAAAATCAAATTTAAGAAAAACAGCATTTTTGGCATCAGGTGTACCCAAAGCTGGTCCCCTGGCATGGAAATGTTGTGTACCTACTGGGATGGGACGTTGCACAGTCGTCTAGAGATGAGAAGTCAGATCATTGGATCAGAAAATCAGGAGACATGGTTTCCCTTTGCAGCTGGTCACTAATTGGCTGTTTGGTTTGGAGCAGGTACCCACCCCACATTGGGCCTCAGTTTCCTCATCTGTAATGGGAGAGGGTCAGGCAGATGGCCGAGAAAATTCCTACCAGTTCTGAGCCTCTGCGTCTCCATGTAAGGTGCATGTGGAGGCAGAAGTTGTCGGCCACCAACCCTGAGAAGGGAGAGGCTCAGGAGCTTGAAGAGACTGTCCCAGGGCCTACTGTCCTCTGAGATCTTCCCCAGTTGCTAGCAATGCCAGTAGGGCACCTTCGTGCTTTCTGTAGGTTTTGCTTTCTGGTAAAACTTTCAAAGTTCTCCACAGCTCCCCACTCTCTCCCCTCTTCCCCATACCCCCACAGAAGGGAAACCAGAAGTGTTCTCAGTCATTTATACCTGCACGTGAATGAAGAAAGTTGAGAGAGCAAGCCTTGACAGGGAGAAAGCTTGCCAGACTGGGTTTCAGGTGTCATTTGGCTCTGGGCAGGAGAGGGTATGTGAGTGACAGAGAAAGAAGAAGGCTGGGATTTCATGAGAGAGGGAAGCAAGGCCAGCCAGACAAGGTTTTGTTGTGGTACCACATTTGACTTGCCTAATGCTAATAAAGAGACACTCAGTGCTTTCTAGAAGCGTCCTCTCACTTCACTTTCTCAACCACATCACCACCAGTTTCTAGTGGAGGAAACCGAGGTCTACAGAGGTTGTCACTTGCCAAGGTCACAGTCAGTCAGTGGTTGTCTATCAGACGCGAAGCACCTGTGCTTCATGATCACATGCTAACTAATGTCCTCTGCTCCTTGGTGGCCTCTCCAGGGCCTTTTAAGGGCAGAGAAGCCCATCCTAGGTCCTCACAAGGTCTAGAACTTCCTCTGAGAGAGGGACAGGGAAAAACAGAGTGGAATCTCACCTCTCTAGGATCCTGGTGCCCCAGGACCAGGCTCCTGCTCAAAGGCCCTGGGGTGCACCTTTGCGGCTAATACCAGAATTTACCAGGAAAGCCTCCTACATTTAAAGAGGAGACTGAGGGCACAGGATTTTGGAGACATGGCCACTGCTGGGGGTCAATTTCAAGTGCAATTTTCACTGCATTGATTCTTTCTTCTCTTCACTGACCTCCATCCTGTACACTTGACAGGTGATGAGCTCTTCACAGTCTTCCAGATCCTGATTGTCAGCTGACGGGTCATTATGACCCTTACTCGCCTAAATCAAGGCTGCCTGATCTTGGCAGTGAGAAAATTTCCCTGCTCCTATCTGACAGGGCTTCAGTGAGACGAGGAGCTTCAAAATCCACATCTTAGGGCATTAGCAGTGACTGGGTTCATTTTGCCTTTCCGCTACTGATTTTTGGGCAAGAATCACTCACAGCAGGGCACATGCAGTGCCCCAGGTCTTTACATGATGAATTTTCTTTTGTGGATTTTCTAATTCTGGGTGAAGTCCCCTTAGCCTGTGTTCTCCCGACTTCCTGCACTTTTCCCTCATTACCATCAATTGTAATGATGTTGTTATTTGTGTAATTACTATTTGATGTCTGTCTCCACCATCAAATTGTAAGTTTCCTGTGGCAGGGATCCTGCATGGTTTGCTGTTTGCAACTGTATCCTTTGTATTTAATTTGTATACCCTATGTCTAATCTTGTTTGTGTGCATAAAAAGGAAAACATTGTAGTCAGCAACAAGTACTTGGGGTGGGCGGCCTTACTCCAATGCCCCAGCAGAGAAGTGTGCTCTAAAATTGTTAGAATGTAGAAGATGGGAGGCTTCCTTAAGACTAATATATCCAGGAGACAACAGAGCTGAAGGATGCTAGAAGGGGCCCTAATAGCTTCTTAGTCCATTCTCCCACACTATTCCAGTTACAGGAGAATGTATGCTAGTTTTACAGACTTATCTCCAATGGAAATTTCATTGACATTTTCATAATGAAAGTAGTTTCATGAAAACACCTCCACCTTTCACACATACACTTTCTTTTTTCTTATAAGCACCTGCTCTTGATCCCTTTGCTTTCCCCACCTGTCTGTCCACTTCTGACCATGGATCTTACAAAACCAGGACTCTCACACTTTTATTCAATTCTTTATCACTACTATCACCACCTTCCCCATATGTATAAATTATGTACAACATCCCTTGGTAATTTTGTTCAGCTCCTCTG
>NW_016107504.1:1406544-1407635 GCF_001604975.1 Cebus imitator
TAAAAAAAAAAAAAAAAAACCCCGCACAGGTACTTCTCTTATATTTCAAGACCAACCTCTCTTCTTGCTCTCTACCACCTTCTACTCCACCCTTAAACTTCTCATAGATCAATAATCTTAGTTCCTTTAGCTTAGCCCCACAGGTCCCTAAAGTCCCAGGTTTGCCTCCTGCTGGCTAAACAAGTCCTGTTGGCCTTTTCCTGACCCTTCACAATTGGATTCCCTTGGATCACGCTGAGCTGTTAGCCATCATCTGCCTTGCCATTGTGGTGGGCCATTTGAGAGAGGGGCTACCTCTCTCAAATGAACACTCCTTGGGGCCTCTTGATCAATTTATTTGTCCTTCCCAGATGGAAGTTTAGCCTCCCTCCCCTTCTGCATTCAAGCTGTTTTTCAGCCTGGACAAATATCTGATATTTGCAGCCCAGAAAATGTACACCTTGGGACCCAGAAAGGAGTGCAGCCTGAAGCTCTGTGCCCCACTGCCTCTGTACAATGAGAAGCGTTCATAACTCAGTAAATAATTTACAAAAACAAATTTTCCTTCCCACAGGCTATACCCACTTTATCACTGGTCCCCAGGGCTAGCCTTTACACATTTCCATACTGTCATGGACTATTTTTAGCAAAGGATGACATTAAATACTAGTTACCCCATGGGCTTCAAACTCATCTCTTCCTCTTGTCAGAACATTGTCAGTCCTCCCCTTTGGGACCTGCCGGCTACTCATGGCCTAGAGGTATTTCCAGGGGAGTGAGAACTACCTACATGGTATGACTTTAGGGGTTCCTCAGAAAGTCTTCTATCCAAAAACAATCACCTTTGGCCTGGGTCTGATGATTAGAATTTCAGCGTTAGAGACTCATTTCTTTAGTTCAAATATAACTTCTTCAGGAAGCCTTTTCTGACCCTTTGTTATACTCTTTGACAGAAGCCTATTCCTTTTCTCTCTTAGCATCTAGTTTGTAACTATACTTCATTAGCGTGACTACCTGCTTAATGCCTGTCTCCCCCATTCTGTTGACTGTTCCATGACAGCTTTTGTGTGTTTCTTTTCTTTCTTTAGATTTCACTGAGATAAATTGAAATT
>NW_016107504.1:1407855-1434157 GCF_001604975.1 Cebus imitator
CTCAGCTAATTTTTTGTATGTTTAGTAGAGACGGGGTTTCACCATGTTGACCAGGATGGTCTCGATCTCTTGACCTCGTGATCCACCCGCCTTGGCCTGCCAAAGTGCTGGGATTATAGGCATGAGCCACTGTGCCCGGCCTTGTGTGTTTCTTATTATATCCCCAGTACCTGCCACTGAGTCTGGCTAACGAAAGCGTGCAATGAATATTTGTTCTTGACGGAAGCTGTTTATGAACTTAAACATGAATTCTCCAGAGTACTGGCGGGAAAGGATGTGGGGACAGATGTGTCCAAGACACTAACCTGGGAAGAGGGCCCCAGAGAGTGAGGATGGAACATTAACCATAAACAACACCTTTCTTCCCCAGTTTACCTGAGGCTGTTTCCTTTTGCCACCCCTGTTCCATCAGCTTGAGGCTTCTTACCTTTCTCAACCCTACCCTGAGGCTTTCATTTATAGGTTACCTGGGAAGAAGGGTTTGACCAGGGTGCAAACAAGGTAAAAATGTCACCCTGCAGGGCCATCAGCAATTGTTTTTCAGAGAGATTTGGGCGGATGGTTTATATATTCTTATGGTAGCACCATGACACACCCCTGCTTCTGTTACCCACCTCAGAAGGGGCCCTGTGGAGACCGAAGCCAGAGCTGCACAGATGGAAAGCCACAGCTCCTAGGCTCCTTTGGTGCCCACCCTCGACTGCACATCCTGGTTCTACCCTGCTCAACTCTCCTTGTTCTGTTGGGCTTTCTCCAGGATAAGGGGGAGGTGCCTTCCTACTCCCAGGTCCCAAAGGCTTCTGCCTCCCCAGGGCTAGCCCAGGTTCCTGAGGAGAGGGTGCTAGGGCACGGCTTGTCCTGTATCAGAGAGGGGCAATGAGAGGAGGGACAGCGTGGGCCTTTCTCTCTTGTTCCTAAATCAATGGTGAATCTGCGTTTCAGCCCAGAAGGAATCAAAAGTGTCCCCACCACAGGCCAGCCCCTTCCTAGTCAAGAGCCCTGCTGGATTAGCGAGGTTCTCCTCCCCTCTCCCAATCAGAAAGCTTCCCCGCTTCCCACTGTGCCAAAGCCAACCCATTCTTTGAGGCCCTGCTGGAAGCCACCGCCATAAAGAGACTCTCCCTTCCTAGTTTGCTTTGGCACCATCCAAGCTCCAGACCTGTGGACCCCAGGAGCAGTAAGCTTAGGCCTTTCCCTTAAGGAGTAGGAGGCTGGACTGGGTTCTCAGAAGCCTGCAACCACACCAGTGCTTTATTTCCTGCTGGCCTTGGATGCAGCTGCTCCACTCCTTCCTGCTATACTCTCAGCTCCTCAGAGCCCTGATCCTAGCCTCTGACATCTACTGTGTCCTTTACAGTGCTTAGCAAGATAGACTTTCAATAAATCCTCAGTCGGCGCTCAATAAATAGCAGGCCCTTGGTCAATAAATGATGGATTGATTAATTGAAGTGCCTGGTCACTTTGGTACAAGGCCGAATGAGGTGCTGCCATCATTCATTTTTCCGTGCACCTAGGCAGGTAGATTAAGTTGCCTTACAACTGAGCAGTTCTTTTTCTTATTATTTCTTTGTTTTGTTTTCTTTGTTTACTTTTCTTTTTTACTGCTACAGCCTATGAACCAAAAAGGCAGAGGGGATAGGGAGAAGCAAGGGGCTGGAAGCTTGGGAGGAGTTCCACAAAGGAAAATTCTGCATCTCCATCTCAGGTCCCTCAATTTTCACTGGATTCTGTGATCTGGGGTATTAGGGGTGCCCAGCTCTTCTGAGCCCTGAGATGGTAGTCTTGAGCTTGCTCAAGGACTAATGAGTCATCTTTGGATACAAATCATGCCTGCTGGTAATTCCCACACCACCTTTTTGACTTTATTTCCCTGTTTCTTTCTCTCTTTCTTGGAGTGGAGAGCAGTATCCCTACCTACTCTCAGCCTGTGAGCCATTTGCCTGATGGCAACACATGTGAGACAAGCTGGGGCAAAGACAAGCAAAGAGAAGAAGAGGAGCTATTGGTTCAATCACAAACCTTGAGCTGGTGGAATATTAAATTGATGGGGATATTCTGTGCTGCAGATAGTCATATTCCTTATTAGAGAAACCTGTCATAGAATCTGGCAATACTAACTTCACTGGGGACTCAGTTCCACTAAGCGGGTAATGTAATTTTCTGAACAGACCAGGCAGAGAGCTAAGAATCATTGTGAATTCAGGTCAACCTGGGGACTTTGAGACTTCATGGAGCATGGACTGGGAATTGGCTCTTGAAAGGCCTTCCTTTAAACAGCTCCTCCAACTTCCGGTAAAGCCCCTCCAGCTTCCGGTAAACCCTTTCACTTGGTGTCAGTTAGCCTGGAGGCCCCCATTCCCTCCTGCCCCAGCCCAACCAATAGTTTCTGAACCAACAAGCAGATGCAAAATGAAGAGGGACTTCTGCGACCTGTTCTGGGGCCTCTCTGTGCACCATGCAGTTTCTTTAGCAGCGCATTATCAGGTGATAGTAGGTTCCTCCCTGTCACCTCCAAAATGCCTCAAGCCAAACTAAGTTCACTCCAGCTTGCCTGTCTGCTTAAATTTACCGCTGAATGTGGGGGCTGAGGGTGGGGCAGGGGCAGGCTTTGTGGCCTGGCATTTGCCTCTGAGCAGAGCGCTTGCCTGACACCGAGGAGAGTAGGCTTTTCCTTGGGAAGTATGATGAGCTTGACTTGGACCCCCAGCAGGCTTCCAAATGCCTGCCCCCAGGGAAGCATACCACTGAGCAAGCAGAAGCAGCAGTGTGATGCCTCAGTAACCTGGCTCTCTTACATAAGACACTATGCTAGTTATGAGTCAGGGCCCCTGGGCTGGCCTATGCCCAGCCTAGTCTGGGAATGAGGCTAAACGGCAGCACTGAATGAGGGGTGTCTTGGGATGGGGGTAAGCCAGGAAGGAGCCGTTGGAGTTGCTTCCTTTCCTCTCACTTCTCCTCTTCTTCCTTAGGGATAGCTCCAGCCAGTCACCAGCCTAGATAGCAGGGAGCGGGAATCCAGGCCAGACCCCTAAGCCGTGAGCAGCTGCTCTCCATCTCCCCTGAAGAGATTAGATGAAGTGGGTTGTATAATCAAGGATATTCTGTGAGTAAAGTCTTCCTTCAAGGAAGGATGGGAAGGTCCCTATGGTGCTCTGTCCATAGGCAGGGGCCCGATTTCAGGCTGTACCTATTTGAAGAAAGTGGCTCCCAGGAGAGGAAGGCCAATGGTGAGCCTGGGTCATCACTGATCAAGCTTGCTTCCAGCTCTTGTTTTCCCTTGGGCTAGTGTCTGCACAATGCGAAGCTTTCCATTCAGTCTCCTGTGCTGGCTGGGATCTTAACGACTCTTACACAGTTAGTTTCCAGAAGGGCCACAGCTACTTTGAGGCAGGAATTTTCAGCTAGAAGGTACAAGTGAACTTGCCTTGCCTGCTGATAAAATTCCCTCCTGCCTGGAATAGCATCGGGAAAAGCTTGCTTTCTACTCTCACGGATCCCATCTTAGCCCCACTTCAACTCTAGTTAAGCTGGATTTCAGTATGTTAGACAGTGGCCTCCAAAAGACATTTTCCCTGACATGACTCTTTATCACACCTAGGTTGCCCTGAAACTGGGATCTAGCCTTCCGGCCTTCATGGGGCTCCTGCTAGCCCATGGGGTTCTACGGAGGGCCTTCTCTGCCAAAGCTGTGGTGCTACAGCAATGTCCCATTATTGCAGGCTTTGGGACAGCACAGTATGTTCTGAGCCATTTTTGCTCTCTTTATTTAAAAGGAAATTTCATCTTTCTGACCCCTGTGGTCATGGACTGCTCTCCCTTGAGTGCGCTGGGCACACAAAATACCCCATCAAGTGAACCTAAGCTTTAGTCCTAACTTAGCACATTGGTTTCTCCAGGGCTCAACAGGCTACTGCACGACACCAACCAATTTGTTATGCAAACCCAACCAGCTATGGCAGATTATAGCTTTACAGTTATCTTGAGGGATGCCTTACATAAGAAGAGGAGAAAGTTCAGGTAGGAGCAGAATCACAATCAGCAAACAGCGCAACAGCCACCACCAGGTGCAAACATGGCCAACCTCATTCCTCCCAACCAACCCACAAGGCGAGGGTGCAAGAACTCTGCAGGGTTCCATCACCCAGGAGGCCTAGAGGTCTTGGCAGTCTTGGCCAGATACATCCATCTCCATTTTACCCAGACTCCTTGGCCTTCAGGACCTAATATGGAAAGGAGCCAACACTCTACCTGGAATGGAGAGCTTGTTAGTTTATCTGCAAGTGCAAATATAAGCAGGACTGTTAACCTTTTCTTTAGGCAGGGAAGAAAACTAAGGTCACCCTGGAAAGCATTATTTACCTAGGTGTGGACTCACATGGGTCCACTCCTGGCAGAAACTGAGGAGTAGATGAAATTCATGCTCTGTGCTTCCCACCATTCTTTAAGAGCATGAACCTTCCAAACAGACCTCTTGAACTCTCATGCTGTCCGGTCCCTGTGCTGTAACAGCCCACCCAAGCTAGCCCTTCCATGGACTCTAGCCCCATCTCTCTACCTCTCTCCTCCAAACTTGGCTTTGCCACATTCCAGTCCCATGGGACCCTATTCCCAGTGAGCTGTCACCATGACCAGAGGTCTGATAAATAATATGAAGTAGTTAATGGCAAGTAATGGTGTCATATGTTACTCTCCCTCTTTTAAAAGATACGCTAGATCTTGGCCATTCATGAGAGATACACACTAAAACTTTTCCCAGTCTCTAACTCACAGATGCAATCTCTAAAGCATGTCATTTCCTCCATAAAACATCTATTTCCAGGCAGCACTATCACTTTACTAAACTTCCTAGCTTTCTTTTTTCATTGTAATTACTAGTGCCAGCAGCTGGCTTAGAGAGGGAACATTCTCCTCAAAGAATGCCCTGAGACATTTGCTCACTTTATGACAGGTTCCTACATATGTGTGAACTACGAGCAGTAGACCACAAAATTGTGTTGAAAGTAGGTGCCGGCCAATGCCACTCCTAGGTATATACACCAAAGAACTGAAAGCAGGGACTCAAACAGATACTTGTACACCAGTGTTCATAGCAGCATTCTTCATAGTAGTCAAAAAAGGGAAACAATCTAAGTGTTCACTGACAGGTGAATGGATAAGCGAAAGTGGTATATCCATATAATAGCATTTTATTTGGCCGTAAAAAGAATGAAGCACCAATACGTGCTACAACATGGATGAACTCTGAAAACATGCTGAGTGATAGAAGCCAAACACAAAATATTGTATGGTTCCATTTATATGAAATATCTAAATAGGCAAATCGATAGAGACAGAAAATAGAATAGGGGTTACCGAGGGTAGTGGGAGGTGGAAATGGGGAAATGGAGAGTTATTGTTTAATGGGTACAGAGTTTTTGTTTGGGATGATGACAAAATTTTGGGAATGGTGATGGGTTACACAACATTGTGAATGTAGCTAATGCCACTGAATCATACACTTAAAAATGGTTAAAATGGCAAATTTTATGTTATATATATTTTACCACTATTATATATGTATTATGTACAATATATACATATAATACATCTCTCTCTTTCACACACACACACACACACACACACACTAGTAGATGTGGGATAGGGCACCAAGTTCACTCATTGGTGAAAGGATGGGTCTCCACATACTAGCCTCCTGGCATATGCGATTCACATCTGTGCCTCAGCAAAAAGACAGTTTCTTACAAGTCAGAGTTCTCATGAAGTATCCAAACCATGAATGTTAAGTTTGCAAATGCATTTGTGTTTTTAATGGAGAATGTCCCTTAATCCAAGAATGCCTATTCTTTGTCAGACCACTAGGCACTCAGGAAATAGTTATTTTAAATTACTTTGGGCTATGAAAGGACTTTTGAAGCTTGATACCAAAAGCAAAAATCACAAAGGCAAAGAATGACAGGCTTAACCACATAGAAACCCAAAACCGCTCTACAGCAAGTAACTCCATCCTCAAAATCAAATGGTAAATTAGTTGACAATGGGTTGCAATCTCTAATACAGGGTTTCTCACAGTGTGGTCTGCATACCAGCGGTGCTCTGGGAGAGGAGTTTTAGATGCTACATGGACAGAGAACTGAATCTTAAATACTATGAACTTAGGCACTACAGCAGGCAGCCACTCAAATCACACCTTGTGAGTGGCCACCTCCTCAGAAGCCAGGTCCAGGAATATACATTATGAAATTACTTGTTCTCAAACTCACTGAGAGACACACAAATAATTTTTTGCACAAATTTTTCTTGAAAACTTGATCTCCAAATGTATATCCTTCCCCTTTGTTACCATATTAATAGGGGATATTTAATGAATTAGCACACCTAAAGCAATTAGAAATGTTTGCTATTTTATTATTTTCTGAGCATCTATGCATGGGAACCAGTTGGGACCAGGTCAGAGGCTTAAAGGTAGAATTCTAGGCTTTTTAGAGCCAGAAGGTAACTTGGATCCAGAGTATTTCAGACCACACTAGCCAGCTATGCTCTGGGGCCAAAGGTACAGTAGAGCTGATTCAAAAGTTTTGGGTAAAATCTTAGAATAAATTTAAGGTTATAGCGACAACAATCACAACAAATACTGACAAAGCTCCAATTCCAGTTTGTTATACCTTACAGGTCAGAGAATTAAGGAAGGCTCTTCAAATGTCAACTAAGGAAAAAAGGAAGATTTTTTTTTTGAGACCGGGTCTTGCTCTGTTGCCCAGACTGGAGTGCAGTGGTGCAATCTCAGCTCACTGCAGCCTCTGCTCCCTGGGTTCCAGCGATTCTCCTGCCTCAGCCTCCTGGGTAGCTGGGATAACAGGAGTACGCAACCAAGCCCCCCTAATTTTTATATGTTTAATAGAGACAGGGTTTTGCCATGTTGGCCAGGCTGGTCTTGAACTCCTGACCTCAGGTTATCTGCCTGCCTCAGCCTCCCAAAGTGCTCGAATTACAGGCATGAGCCACTGCACCCAGCCAGGAAGCTTTTTCATATGCTATGTTAAAATTGGAAACTTCTGCTGTTTGCCCAGAATATTCTATCTCCCGCCTAAGTTTTCCAGCATTAGAAGCATATACAAATAACAAGGTGGAGTCCCCTAATAATATGGTGACGAAGCATCTCAGTTTCCCTAGGACTGTTCCAGTTTGAGCACAAGTAGTCCTGTATCCCAGCACTAGGATGGTTGGTTTTCCTACCTAATAGGAAGGAAGGTCAAATGGACATTTTTGATAATTTGGAAAAGTTCTGAGCTCACATTTACCTCTGCTTCATAGACAATCCTTAAGTGTTCGAAGAATTTCTTTAGCATTAGTTTAGTTACTTAGTGTTCTTAACAATTCTTTCTTCACAGACAATTCAGGCTCTACTCTTCATTGTGAGGCATTGGGCAAGCTACTTAATTTTTTCCAAGCCTCAATTTCCTTCTTTATAAAATGAAAATGGGTGATAATAGTACCCATTCTGCCTGGCGTGCTGGCTCATGCCTGTAATCCCAGCACTTTGAGAGGCCGAGGTGGGTGGATCATTTGAGGTCAGGAGTTCGAGACTAGCCTGACCAATATGGTGAAACCTTGTCTCTGCTAAAAAACAAAAATTAACTGGGTGTGGTGGTGTGAGCCTGTAGTTCCAGCTACTGGAGAGGCTGAGACAGGAGAATTGCTTGAACCCAGGAGGTGAAGGTTGCAGTGAGCTGAGATCGTGCCACTGCACTCCAGCCTGGGTGGTAGAGCGAGACTTGTCTCTAAATAAATAAATAAATAAATAGTATCCATTCCATAGAATTAGTGTAAATATTAAATGAGATTACACAGATATAACACTTAGTATACACTGTGAATGTTCAGTAAGTGTTAGTTGTTAATCTATTATAGTTATCAGTTACATAACACCAGATTGGAGGGATGATGTTTAAAATACACCTCACCCCCAACCCAGTAGTATACAGGCACCGTTTACATACCAACAGGCTGCATGCCCATACTCACTGATTCGTGTGTATATACACAGTACTGTCTATTAGGACCTCCACCAGGCTATGAGACTTACTGCATGTGGTTAAAACGGAAGGAAAACAACTTTTAAACCTTAAGAAGGAAAACTAGCACAGAATGGAGCTGTAAATTCTTTACAAGGTACCAAAGTAGTCATCCAACCAAAGAAGCCTTTATTGAATATTGGCTGTATAACTGAAAGCAAGGGAAGACCAAGCAAGTAAAACACAGCCCTACCCTCAAATTGCTTACACTCTTGTGTTCCAAGGAAACCAAGAACCAAGCTGGGAGCCAGGGACAGGTCAAAGCAGATAAAGCAGATATAAATCTAGAATGTGCCCTGCCCTTCTTCCCAAGAATATAGGAGCCCTCTCAGCAGGGGAATAGAATGCAGGAGGAGGGGTGGGGAGAGTAGCTTCTTCAGCAGAAGAGGCCTTGAAAGTCGGCAGAGGAAAAAAAACACCCAACAGGAACCTGAAATGTCAAATCATTAAATGGAATAAGGGTAAAAACAATGGCTGAAGTACGATGATAGAAATCCAGGGAAATTAATGAAGAAGGCAAATGTTCACTTAGGAGAAGGCTGTCCACCACAGATATTGGAGAAGCCCCATGACCAGCAATAATGGTCTTCTTGTTTGCTAATGAGCATGTAATACTGGGCAAAACCTAAACTGAATTCAGAATCTCCAGTCTCTAAGGTCCCAGTTGTCAAGGAAAACAGGAGGGGATCAGTGGCTCACACCCGTGATCCTGGCACTTTGGGAGGCTGAGGTGGGTGGATCGCTTGAGCCCAAGAGTTCGAGACCAGCCTGGGCAATATGGCAAGACCCTGTCTGTATAAAAAATATAAAAATTAGCCGGTTGGTGGTGTGTGCCTATAATCCCAGCTACTCGGGAGGCTGAAGTGGGATTGATTGATTGAGCCCAGGAGTTTGAGACTGCAGTGAGCTGTGATCACGCAACTGCACTCCAGCCTGGGTGACAGAGTGAGACCCTGTGTCAGGAGGGAAAAAAAAAGCAAGAGAATGCTTTGTCCTCTTAGAACTACAAGACTGTTACCACAGGACCCTGTTACTCCCCAGCCTCAGCGAAGCCTCAGAGCTTGCTGGTTAGCTACTCAGTGGTTTTGAACGCTGAGTGAGTTGCTCTGATCGAAGAAGGCACGGTGCTCACATACACCTTTCCTACAATTTGCCTTCTTCCCTCAACCAACACCACCCCCCTACATATCCAACCTGTTGCATTTCCAGGCTTTGCCAAGAATTAAGAGTCAATAAACTCATGTTAGTGGAGTAGATGACAAAGGAGGTATTCCCTTTTCACAAACCCAAACAACCGGGATGCTCCCGAGGTGTGGCACAAGTAAACACTTTGACCTCAGGCTTTTAGCCTCACACTTCTCTCACCCAGGCTTGACCCTCTTAGGCCCAGAACCAGAGGAAGCGCCCCTTCTCACACTTTCCTAAACCCTGGAGTGGCAGTTTCTCTCCCAGTTGAACAAATGCAAATGCTAGGATCGCTCTTTCCAGGTTTTTCTCCTACCCCTCCCCCACTGCCACTCTCCAACAGAGACAGGCAGGATCCTTAGGAGCCTGTTAGGGCTTTCGCTCGGCAGGGTTTCAGGGTCTGTGGGCTGAATACACTTGTATTAATCTTTCACCAGAAATGAAGATTCCCTTGAAACCTTTCTGTCCACAGCTGGGTTTATTTTATTATTTTTAAAAATTCAGCCTGCTTTATTTTAGACAATAAGATAATTTGATGCCTAAAGTAAAATAATAGATGAGAAAGGGCTTCAATGGTGTCGAAAATGCCCGAGAAATACAACTTGTTATAATAACATTAACGAAGTTAGCAGCCCTGCTTGTCTTGCCCAGAATCACTGGGGCTGGGCTGAGGGGGAGGCAATGGTGGCTTTGTCTTGGGGCAAGGGAGACAAATCTGCTCTTAACATTAAGTAAGGATAGCGCCTGCTTTTCTCGATTGCTTTTAAAACTTCCTATTTGAGCCTTCTTGCACTGCAAATATTTTGTAGGTGCTCAGAATTTCTTATTACTTTGTCTGGGCACACCACCTGCCTACAACCTAGAATCTCAGAGCTAAAAGGAAGGCAACCTTACAGAGGTCAGGCGACTTGCTGAGGCTCATACAAACGGGTGAAGCCGTAACTTGTACTACAACCCAGGTCTCCCACAGTGGTGATGTCTTTCTCTTACATAACCTGTGTTGCTGAGGAAGAATAAATCCTCCCTTCACACACACACACACACACACACACACACACACACACACGCTGGTGCCCTGTCCTGATGGTGCTAAGGACACCAAACCCATAGCTGGGTTTCCTGACGTTGTCTCCCCTGCCTCTAAATTGCCCCAGTTGTTCCCCCAGACTGGTTCTTGCCAGAGTGTCTCAAACTGAAGGACAGCAGCTGCCTTGGGTCTTCCCATTGTGCTTTTCTCCTGCCTTGTCCTCTCCTTGCTTCCCCAGCAGGATTTCTAGAAAGCTTGATCACTACTCCGACACATGCCTGCAACGACATGGATTCATCCACCCTCCTGCCACACATAGTTCTTGAGGCACTCAGGATGTCCCAGGGTACTCTCTGGGGTTGCGCTTAGCTTACATTAGAAATTGAAGGCTGTGATCCATGGAGGAGGTGAATGCCTACCATCCAGAGGCTCAAGAAATTCTCACAAGTCTCTGGTTTTTAAAAATTTCCCCCTCCCCCTCTCCCACCACCTGCAGTTTAATTTGTCTTGACATTTTGCTTGCCCTCACTGTCAGTCAGGGCCACTCAGTAATTTAAAAGCCCTTGCAGTTTCAACCTGAGTTTGCTCATTGAGAGATGGACTTTTGAGAAGGGTAGAACTTTCAACTCCAGAAGACCCCATGGCGGAATCTCCAAAGGGAATTACGGAAATGTATGCATTTGAGAAGGGGGTACTTTCGGCTACCTCCAAACCATCTGGGGTCTGCCCACCTTCAGGGCCCCAGGGGTCCCCGTCAGAAAGCCTTTGCAGGCACCTTTTAAAATAGGGCTCACACCTGCCAGGCCTTCCCTCAGCTCCGCAGTATTCCAGGCAACCTCAAGGTCCAGTCACTGCAGCCTGTGAGTCAGACCTCCCCAATGCCCCTCATGAACTTCCTAGTTGCCCATTTTGTCAGAGGTGAGGGTGCAGCAGAGGCTGGTGCGAGCAAGGACCGAGTTCCCACCGTGTGCCGAACCACCCACCTGTGGAAGAAGAGCAGGATGGAGAGCATGGTCTGGTCGATGTTGCGGTTGCAGATGCCCTCGTTGATCAGGTAGCAGGGGTCTCGCAGCACCGGCTCTAGTGAATCCTGCCGCATTATGCTGTTGAGCTTGTCGGTATTGAGGTTCTCAAAGACCAGCTTTTCCTGCAGCTGCCGAAAGTTGCTCACTGTAGGGCTGCCCGGGTTGTTCCCGCTGCTGCCTCGCTGGAGCCCGCTCCGGTGGGCCAGGTCCAGGCAGCAGTTGCAGCAGTCGAGACCGACAGGTGAGCGGCAGTCGATCTTGGACTGGGCCATCTTCTCAGGCTCGGAGGTCGCCTGGCCTGAGGGGTCAGGGGCGGCTGGCAGGTGCGCGCCCGCCGGGCTGGCCTGAGGGGACTCCAGGGTGCCTGGAAAAGACAAGCTGTAAGGAAAAGAGTTGGAAATTAGCGCCTAAAGCCAGTCACCGTCGGCTCGGCCCCCTTCTGGCTGTACTGCTCCCTGCTCCGGGTGCGAATAGAAACAGCTGGACAAACAGCTCTGAGCGGATCCTTCGGGCTCACTTCCTCCTCTTCCTCCTCCTCCTCCCCCTCCTCTTGAGGCCGGGGCCGCCCCACTGAGGTGCCACACGCGGCCCCAGCGCAGTCCCAAGTTTCCCAAGTGTGAGCAGGGATTGGGGCGGACCTGTGGCGGCAGGAAGGGCGGGCAGCAGGGCAGAGGGAGAGCCGGGGCGCGCCCTTGCTCCCTCCCTCCTTTGCTCCCTCCCTCCCCGGCTTGCAGGCTCTCCGGCTCTCGGGCTCCCCTGGGCTGTGACGGCTGAGCGGTGGCAGGAGCTGAGAGCAAGTGAGCGAGTGGGCGAGCTGCACGCTCTGGAGTCAGCACGGGAATATGACAGCATGTAAATTATCACAGAGGGGCCGGCGGAGGACGCTCCTCCGCCGCTTCCCTGGCAGGCAGGCGCTGGCCCCGAGCGGGCTGGATCCTGCCCCTCCACCCCCCGCCCTGCCCCACCCGCACCCTCGTGCCCTGGCATCCAGGCTGCCGCTCGCACCCTCGCCCGCGCTCAAGGGAGCGGGCCCGGCTCTCTCTCGGCGTGCCAGACGTTTGGGTTCGGGCTGTCTCAGCGCTGATGGCGCATCCTCGGCCAGAAATACGCACGCAGCCCCGCGCCCCCCTAGTGGCCGGGTCTCGCGGGGCTCCAGCTCTGCGGGAGGGCAAACGTCTCTAGTCTCACCTCGAATGGGTCCCCCTACAGGAGAGACGACGCCCTAGAGAGCCCCAAGTGGCCTTAAACCGCCGCGCCCCATAAGCCTGTTTGTTTTTTGTTTTTTTGAGGGGGGCGTGCAAGGAGAGCGGTTGCCTCTGCAGAGTCAGAGAGTGCCAGGCACACATGAGGAGTACCCAATAAATGCTTTAAGCAAAACTCATAAGCACGCTCCAACTCGCTTCAGTTTCTGTCTCTTTCTGCTCACTTAACGGTATCCTCACCTCCTTTCCCGGTTCGCTGTGTCCTCTCTTCCCTGAACCCCTCAGAGTCTGTCTCTGTCCCAGCTTCCCTCTGCCCCTTCGCAGTCTCTCCTCAATCCTCCCCTTCCTTCTCTCTGCTCTTCTGCTTCCACTCATTTCACTATTTCCCTCATTTATTTCTCTTTTCTTTTTTCTTTACCGATTTCCTTTACTTTCTCCCCCACTTCCTTTCTTTTACCTTTCTTTCCTTGTTTCTTTTTTCCTTTTCTCTATTGTCTCATTTCCCTTTTCTCCTCTTTCCTCTTTCTCTCATTTTCTCCCCCTCGTCATTTCCCTTATTTTATTTTTCCCTCATTTCTCTTACTTCAGCATGCCGTCTGTTTCCTCACGTCATTTACCGTCTCCTGTTTCTCCAAATTTGCTTTCCTCCTCCTTTTCTGAACATCACCTGCCGCCTTCGTTGATCTCCGTCTGTCCTTCCCCTTTCAATAGAAGTACCGAGCGCATGTTCACAGGCCTGAGGGGCAGCCCCCAGCTCTGTAAGATGGAGGGATGTTGTGGGTGGGCAAGTGGTGGGTTTCCAGGGTGCTTCAGAACTCAGAGACTTGGAATACTTTAAATGTGTAGGATTCAATAATTATTAGTGTCTGAAAAAAAGTTAAACTTTTCATGATGTCCAGTTTTCACGTAAAACTCAGATTTACATTTCAGTCAGTACTCCCCACCCCTCTTTCGGCTCCTTCATTCACAAGTCCGGCCTTTGAAAATAGAGCGGTATATACTGCCATCTAGTGCCCAAGACATCAAACATTCTCTGCCTGCGTCACAGAGTTAGCTCTTTGAGAGGCACCAGAGGTGCTTCCTGGTGGAATCCACAGTGCATTGGTTCTGAGAGTAGCAGGGAAGAAGTGTAGGAGGCGGAATTCCTACGCTAAGAGAGCTCCTTGGCCAAGCTAATAGGCAGGAACACCAATCACGGCCTTTTTCTCTAGTAGGACTTCACTTGGCCAGAGTCCCTGCAGATTGGACTTCCCTAGATTTAAAACTTTCTCCAGGTACCACAAGTATCAGCCCTGCGATTAAGAGCAAAGGGCAGCCAACTATCATAACTCTTACCTAAGGCCCTGTGGGTCATATATGTGCCCTGCAATTTGGGGGAAATGGAGGTGGGGTGGTGCTCTCTAAGCTGTAGCAGCCAGAAAGCCAGAAACAAGCTGTACCTCTGGCTCTTGATAGTATCCCAAGGTCAGAGATGCAAGAGGTGTTGGGGGTCACTGATCATAGCTGCAAACCTGAGAGTATGGTCCTTTTGTTCTAACAGACTGCTGAGGAGTCTCTGTTTCTCCTCTCAAACGCAAATCCTTTAGATGTATTAATTTCCCTTCTTCTTCTTTGCTTTAAAAAAAAATGTTCTTGGGTAAAAGCCAGAGGAGGTAGTAGAATATGAAATTTTGTCTGCATTGTGTAGACTTATAGTCTACTAAATTGTTTTTTAATTACAGTGTTTGTGTTTTTTCCTCTCGTTTATGATTATTTCATGTTAAACATTATAACAAAATACATTAGATCCATAAGTGTTTATTTACATTGTGTTTTGAGAACCGCTGGGACTTTCGTTTCTATATTTGCCTGAGTCCTCTTATCTCTGTGCATAACCTTGGGATGAGGGCCTGGTGGAAGTATTTCCTTCTTGGCATCTGGCACAATTAAACTCAAGATTCTGTCCCCTTGACATTTCCCTTGTTGTAGTCCTTGCTCTCAAGCAGTATTGTTAATAATTCAGTATAGCTTTCCATACTATATCCAGGTGGATCAAGAATAAATATAATTGAGATATATAAAAAAACTAGGTAGTTCAGAGATAGAGTTCAGAGAGCTACCATGTATTTGCATATAAGTCCAGCTTGTATTGACATATTGCATACCTCCTTGGGGGAAGGCTGACTGGGCAGGGCCACCTTGGCTCCCTTCTGTGAAGCCTTGCTTTGCTGACATACATTGTGTTGAATGGAGAGACTTTAAGCAGCAAAACATTCTTGCATAAACTCAGAAAGCAGAGGGGAGTCCCCACTTCCAGACAGAGCTGGTAGCTTTCTGGGTGGAGCAGAGCGAATAAGGGGCATCTTTTTCTCAGATGAAGTCATTCAACAGTCACTTACTGTGAGCTTGTCCTGTGCCAGGAACAAAACACAGCCCAAGTTCCCCAAGATTTAGTGGTCTAGCTGGAGAAACAGAGATGTAGACAGACAAAAACAGTACAAATAGTAAGTGGTGATGGAGACCTGGTGTGTGTGGACGGAGTAGGGGTGGCATGTCTTGTGAGGGTGTAGAGGAGGGGTAGGAGAGAAGGGCAATCTAGGTAGAGAGACTAGTGAATAGAGGCTTGGGGCTGAGAACAGTGTATGCTGATAGCCGGGTTTGGATTACAAAGCAGTTCAGTGTTACTGGAGAATAAAATGTGAGACACGGAAGCTGGTATAGTTATAGAAGTGCTTGTTATTAACGTAATAAATAACAAGATCTAGAAGCAACTCGGATAACCATGGCAACTTGAAAGTAATGATAATTGTAAACGTATTTAAAGATAGCTGTAGTAACAGTAATGTGACATAAAACTGTGATTTCTATTGGTGACAAAGTCACAGGTACTGCTAACACTATTGTGATCTGTTCTCTGCATTTGTAGTTGAAGGAAATCTAAATTTTAGAGATTGGTGGAAATAAAGAGGTAATATTTTCCCATCTAAGTTAATTTATCCCCTGAATTCTTATTTTATTTTTGACTTTTTGAAGTAGTTTTGCTTTTGTTGCCCAGGCTGGAGTGCAATGGCGCGATTTCGACTCATTGCAACCTCTGCCTCCCAGGTTCAAGTGATTCTCCTGCCTCAGGATCCCAAGTAGCTGGAATTACAGGCATGTGCCACCACACCCAGCTAATTCTGTATTTTTAGTAGAGGTGGGGTTTTGCCATGTCGGCCAGGCCAGTTTTGAACCCCTGACCTCAGGTGATCCACCTGCCTCAGCCTCCCAAAGTACTGGACATATAGGCATGACCCACCATGCCCAGTCTATCCCCTGAATTTTTAAAGGTACCTGTTCTAAGGCCAGGTGCAGTGGCACATGCCTGTAATCCCAGCACTTTGAGAGGCCAGAGTGGGCGAATCCCTCCAGGCCAAGAGTTCAAGACCAGCCTGGGCCACCTGGCAAAACACTATCTCTACAAAAAGTACAAAAATTTGCTGGGCATGCTGATGTGCATCTGTAGTCCCAGCTATGCAGGGAGGATCACCTGAGCCTGGGGAGGTCGAGGCTGCAGTAAGCAGCGATTTTTTGACTGCACTCCAGCCTGGGAGAAGAGTTCTAGACCAACCGCCTTATAATATTAATAACAATATTAGATGAATAAACCTTTGCTATATGCCAAGCACTGTGCTAAAAGCTTTATAGCCATTTTCTATTATTGATTCATCATCACAAGCCTGTGTGGCAGCCTTGTTTGAATAGTTCTCAGAGACATGGAATTGTTTTCTAAGGTTACACAGCCGGCAAGAGGCAGAGATGGGACTTGACCCTGATTCAGTGTCACTTAAGCCCCACTCAAACTTCAGGCCTTGGATTTGCACCAGGATGCTTACGTTAGAATCACCTGGGAAGTTTACTTTTTTTTTTTTTTTTTTTTTTTGAGACAGAGCCTCACTCTGTCACCCAGGCTGAAGTGCAGTGGCACAATCTAGACTCACTGCAACCTCTGCCTCCTGGGTTCGAGCGATTCTTGTGCCTCAGCCTCCCGAGTAGCTGGGATTACAGGCAGGCGTCATCACACCGGGCTTATTTTTGTATTTTTAGTAGAGACGGGGTTGCTCCATATTGCGCAGGCTGCCCTTGAACTCCTGAGCTTAAGCGATCCACCTGCCTTTGTCTCCCTAAATTCTGGGATTACAGGAGCCACCAAACCCGGTCTTAATATTGTTATTATTATCATTATTATTGTCATTGAGACAGGGTCTTCCTCTGTCGCCCAGACCTGGAGTGCAGTGGTGAAATCTCAGCTCACTGCACCTTCGAACTCCCGGGCTGTAGGAGTCTCCCCACCTCAGCCTTCTGAGTAGCTGGGACTACAAGCGTGCGCTACCAGGGCCAGCTAATTTTTGTAGAGACAGGGTCTTGCCATTTTGCTCAGAGTGGTCTCAAACTCTTGGCTCAAGCAATCTGCCTGCCTCGAGCTTCCCAAAGTGTTGGGATTACAGGCATGAGCCACCAAGACAGGCTTTTTTTTTTTTTTTTTTTTTTTTTTTTTTAAGACCGAGTTTAGCTCTGCTGCCCAGGGTGGGGTGCAGTGGTGCGATTTCTGCTCACTGCAGCCTCGGGCCTCCCGGCCTCAAGGGGTCCTCCTAACTCAACTTCCTGAGTAGCGGGAACTACAGACGTGCAGTCTCGCCTCACTGCTAGCTCCGCCTCCCAAATTCAAACGGTACTATCACTTCAGCGTCCAGTGTAGCTGAGACTGCAAGTGAGTACCACCACGCCTGGCTAAATTTTTTTATTTTTATTTTCGTAGAGATGTTGTTCAAGCAGGTTTTGAACTCCTGAGGTCAAGCAATCCACCCGCCTTGGCCTCCCAAGGTGTTGGGATTACAGATGTAAACCACCACGCCCGGCTTGGGATCTAACTCTATATATATTTTTAGACAGAGTTTCACTCTTGTTGCCGAGGCTGGAGGGCAATGGCATGATCTCAGCTCACTGCAGCCTCCGCCTCCCAGGTTCAAGTGATTCTTCTGTCTCAGCCTCCCAAGTAGCTGGTATTACAGGAGGGTGCCACCACGCCCAGCTAATTTTTGTATTTTTAGTAGAGACGGGGTTTTGCCATGTTGGCCAGGACGTTCTCAAATTCCTGACCTGAGGTGATCTGCCCACCTCGGCCCTCCAAAGTGCTGAGATTATAGGTGTGAGCCACCGTGCCCAGCCCGGATCTACATTTTTAAAAGGTCCCCAGATGATTCTTAAAGGTAGCCAGGTTTGGGAGCTTTAATGCTCTCAACCACAAACTTTTTGTTTTTATTTTACTTTTTAATCGAAATTATATATATTTAAGGTGTATATCATGGCTGTACACACACACACACACACATACATACGTAGACTACAGTCAAGCTAACATTCATCTCTTCACATAGTTATCTTTGTGTGGGTGTGGGTGTGGGTGTGGGCAGTGAGGACACTTAAGATCTATGCTATTAGCAAATTTCAAGTAAACAATAGGATATTGTTAACTCTAGTCCCCGTGCTGTACATTGTAAACCACGCCCGGCTAATTTTTGTATTTTTAGTAGAGAGGGGGTTTCACCATGTTAGCCAGGATGGTCTCAATCTCTTGACCTTGTAATCAGCCTCCCTCGGCCTCCCAAAGTGCTGGGATTATAGACATGAGGCACCTGGCCACATACCACAATTTCTATATTTAGAAATTGAGTTTATTAGAAAAAAAATTAGAAATTAATTAAGAAATGGATAAAATGAATTATTAGATATCAGATATAAATATCTTGGTTTATCAGATAGTTATTAGATATCTATGATTATTAGATATCATAGATATCTAATAACTATCTGATAAACCAAGGGGAAATAAAATATGGAGATGGGCAACTGAGGGAAATTGAAAAGCTGTCTTTGGGGTCCAGGCACAGCCTGGCTTTTCAATTTCCCTCAGTTGCCCATCTGAACTTGAGGTCAGGAGTTTGAGACCCGCCTGGCCAACTGGGTGAAACCCTGTCTCTATTAAAAATATAAAAACTAGCCAGGCATGGCTACTCAAGAGGCTGAGGCAGGAGAATCACTTGAACCCAGGAGATGGAGTTTGCAGTGAGCGGAGATTGCACCATTGCACCATTGCATTCCAGCCTGGGTGACAGAGCAAGACTCCGTCTCAAAAAATAAATAAATAAAATAAAAAAGAATAAAAGTTGTCCTTGGGGAACATCAAGTAGAAGACAGACATTTAGAGATCTCAAGTAGCATAGACACCTCCATTTGCTGATAGGTAGCTGGACCAGATGATGTCAATGTTCATCCCAAGGTTTTTATATACAAAAATAAAATGGTACAAACATGCAAGTGTTAAGAGAATGTTAATTAAGAACTGATTTAAATGGGATAGAGTTAATAAGGCAATGAGTAAGATCCTATACATGTAGGATATTTGAGTCTCTGTGATTGTGACTATATTTCTGTATGGAGCTTTGCTTATGTGTGGATATTGTGTATGTTGTGGGGGAGGTGTTTGAGTATGTTTGTGTATGAGTGACAGGGATTTTTTTTTTTTTTTTTTTTTTTTTTTTTTTTTTTTTTTTTTTTTTTTTTTTTTTTTTTTTGGTGGGGGTTTTTTTTTTTTTTTTTTTTTTTTTGATATGGAGTTCACTCTTGTTGCCCAGGCTGGAGTGCAATGGTGCCATCTCGGCTTACCGAAACCTCTACCTCCCAGGTTCAAGCAATTCTCCTCCTTCAGCCCCCCAAGTAGCTGGGATTACAGGCATGCGTCACCACACCCAGCTAATTTTTGTATTTTTTGTAGAGAGGGGGTTTCACCATGTTGGCCAGGATGGTCTTGTTCTCCTGACCTCGTGATCCACCCGCCTCAGCCTCCTAAAGTGCTGGGATTACAGGCGTGAGCCACTGTGCCTGGCCCAAGTGACGGGGATTTTTATAGAAGAGTGTGTGAATGTGCACTTGTATCAGGTTGTTTCATTTAGATTAAGGGCCGCTTTCTCCACTCTTTCCTCATGGAGCTCAATAATTGGTTATCATTATAATTCTTTAAATAGAAAGAATAGTAACAGTATAAGGTTCCTGTCCTCAAGAATCTCTAGTGTTTTTTTTAAATCTTTTTTTTCCTCCTTCCCCTTCTCCTTCTTTTCTCAGGGGAAAGTAGACTACTAAGAAGTTACACCGTCTCAGAGAGGTCAACCCCAATACAGCTGGTAAGTTTAGAGCTTTAAACACTGATTTATTTTTTATTATAGTTGGGTTTTCATTCTTCTATTAAACTGAGATTTTCTCTATTCAGAATTCACACATTTTTCTGTCTCTTAAATTCAAATTGATCCCCCGTGGAAGGAGTCCAACTAAATTATTGACAGTGGTTTCCTTTAGGGGTGGGATTAGGTGTTGAAAGAAGGAAGTGAAGGAGAGAGACTTTCTAGTTTTATGGTTTGCCAAAAACTTAGTTTATTTTACTTATATAAGTTAAATAGTTTCATTATAAAAGTAATGAAGGATTATTTTAGAAAATTCATGTTGTTGAATAATATGAAGAAGTCTCAAAACTCACAATTCTGCCACTTACGAGCAACTTTGATCCTAGCTCCCTCCTTTTTAAATTGTGCATGTTCATGGTACAATTTAAGAGAACAGTGAATGTCACCACAGGTAACTGTTGTTGACATCCTAGTGCGTCTACATTCAGTCTATTTCTCTTTCTCTACAGATAGTGCAGAAGTGACCACTTTGGTGACAAAACATCCTTGCTGAGGCTTCACCAGTAAGTCAGTCAGTACACCAAGGTCACCCTGATTCTCAACCCCAATGCCTGTGGCTGATCTAAGAGACCACATAACACCTGCCTTTTATTAAGTACAGAACGGGTATCTGGAACCATACACTCCCTTCCCCAGTCTCTATCCCCTGATAGAGACTGCAGGGGTGCAGATGGGGTTGTCAGAATCAGCTGCTTAAGAAAGCAGCCCGCATACCTGGAGACTTGGGATATCTGGGTCCCTGTGGGTTCAGGCCATATCCCTACAAAGTCTTTCTAGGGCAGGGGGCAGCAAATGTTTTCTTCCCTCTCTCCCTCCCTCCCTTTCTTCCTTCCTTTCTTCCCTCACTTCCTCCTTTCCTTTCTTCCTTTCTCTTTTTATTTATATTCCTTAGCTTTATTTTGGTATAATTGGCAAAGAAGAACTATATATATATATATATATATATATATATATATATATATAATTATTATTATTTTTAGACAAAGTCTTGCTCTGTCACCCAGGCTAGAGTGCAGTGGCATGATCTCAGCTCACTGCAAAGTCCGCCTCCTGGGTTCAGGCGATTCTCCTGCCTCAGCCTCCCAAGTAGCTGGGATTGCAGGCACCTGCCACCACGCCCAGCTAATTTTTGTATTTTTAGTAGAGACAGGGTTTCACCATGTTGGCTAGGCAGACCAGAAGTGATCTGCCCTCCTCAGCCTCCCAAAGTGCTGGGTTTACAGACGTGAGCCACCACGCCTGGCCAAGAATTATATATATTTAAGCTGTACGCCATGATGTTTTGATATACATTGTGAAATGATTACCACAATCAAGCTAATTAACACGTACAGTAACCTCTGTCTTTGTAGAACTGTTCCATGGAGGTTATATATTATTGCATCCTAATATCTACAGTGTTTTCTCTGGAACTCACAGTCTGGTGTGCATGCATGTGTATGTGTATGTATGTGTGTGTGTTTGTGTGTGTGTGTCCAGGGTGGGAGCACAGGCAAGTAAAGAAACAATCACAGTATATATAAGGATTGTGATGGAATAAAGCATAGGATGGTGATGGAAGGAACAAAGAATGGCATAGCAAGCACAGATTGGAAGTGTAAAGGAAGGCTTCCTAGAGGAGATGATGGCTTGAAGGATAATTGAGGACAAAGTGCTTATCCAAGTCCATTTTTGGTGCCTAATAGGCATTCAACTAATGAGATGGCGGATGTATAACACTTAGTACCTACCACATAGTCAGCTCAAGATGTGGTAGACACCATTACCTGACTCTTTCTTTCTTTCTTTCTTTCTTTCTTTCTTTCTTTCTTTCTTTCTTTCTTTCTTTCTTTCTTTCTTTCTTTTTCTTTCTGTCTTTCTTTCTTTCTTTCTTTGAGACGGAGTCTTGCTCTGTCACCAGGCTGGAGTGCAGTGGCGTGATCTCGGCCCACTGCAACCTCTGCCTCCCTGGTTCAAGCTATTCCCCTGCCTCAGCCTCTCGAGTAGCTGGGACTATAGGCGTGTGCTACCACGCCTGGCTAATTGTTTGTACTTTGGTAGAGACGAGGTTTCCCCATATAGGCCAGGATGGTCTTGATCTCCTGACCTCATGATCCACCCACCCCGGCCTCCCAAAGTGCTGGGATTATAGGCGTGAGCCACTGCACCCGGCCCTTACCTGACCTTTTCAAACAAACTTGAATGGCAAGTTATGTTTGCTATGAGGAATAAATGAGATAATGCATGGCATGTAAAGTACTTAATATAGTGTCTGGCATATAATAATTGCACAGCAGATGCTGGTAGTTGATAGTATTGTTGCTGCTATCATTATTTTTAGGCTTGACTGGGCTAAGATAGATGGAATCTTCCATCTCTGATCTTTTGGGTCATCCAGCTCTGCAATTTGTCATGTTACATTATTTCAGATATAATGTCTCCAAGCATGCTTATGTTCAGAACTTTTCCTGATAACAATCTCTGGCCCCAACCATAACAATCTCTGGCCCTAACCACCACTACCACCATCACCAGCCACGTGGTGTTCTTAATTTGTGGTGTCCACAAAGCATATAGGAAATAGAGGAGCTGGCCAGGTACGCTGGCTCACATCTGTAATTCCAACACTTTGGGAGGCTGAGGCAGGTGGATCACTTAAGCTCAGGAGTTCAAAGGCCAGCCTGGGCAAGATGGCAAAATCCCATCTCTACCAAAAAAAAAAAAAAAATTACAAAAATTAGCCAGGTGTGGTGGCATACACCTATGGTTTCAGCTACTCAGGAGGCTGAGGTGAGAAGATCACTTGAGCCTGGGAGGTTGAGGCTACAGCGAGCTTTGATTGTGCCACTGCACTCCGGCCTGGGCCACAGAGCGAGACGAAGGAGGGAAGGAAGAAAGGAAGAAAGAAAATACAGGAACTGGTGGTGGAAGAAATGTAACAGAGCTGTTGCCTCTGAAAATTTTTCTGGATTCAGAGTCCGGAGTGCTCACCGTTACACCATGAAACCACTTGAAAATTTTTCTATATATTAAAGGGATGACACTGGTTTTCTGATCAGCCTCTGTGTTTCCAGTCTGAGGACAGTTGATAGAAGTGAATCAAAAGCTTTCCCCAACTTTGTTGGGCACTTTTGCTGTTCTGGATAAGAGGGTAGAGTTTATGTAGATTGTAAACATATTCCTCACTCCACCCCATCTCCCCACAACAGCTAGCAGAAATTCCTTCTCCATTAGCAATTAGCAGTTTCTTTTCCCTTAGTTTCCATAGCTAGTGCAAGTTTTCTTTCTTTTTTTTTTTTTTTTTTTTTTTTTTTTTTTTTTTTTTTTTTTTTTTTTTTTTTTTTTTTTTTTTTTTTTTTTTTTTTTTTTTTTTTTTTTTTTTTTTTTTTTTTTTTTTTTTTTTTTTTTTTTTTTTGCAGAGCTTCATGGATATTTTAATGGGCATTTCTAGATGGTGGGTATCAGACTGTGTTAGCTGGCTGCCATGTTAACCCAGACTTCCCCAGATACAGTTGATTTTCTTGCTAACCACTTCAGGGAGAAGGCACAAAAGTTCTTTGTTTTTTCATGGTCCTTTTTTACTATCTTTCCAGCCCTCTCCATCCTGGGGGCCCTGTTTTCACCAGTCATCTTATTTTACCCAGTATAGGAGTCCTCATCCTTTTTGTAAGGAAAAACTATGTTGCATATTCCTGACACCTTGATCTCCCTGGGAAGAGGGAAGTTAAGGGTAGAAGGAAAGTGACTGAATCTGGGGGCTGGCTGTCAGGGCGTGGGAGTGAAGAGGATTGGGGAGATGCTGCTTACTGTCTTCCTCTCTGAGCTGAGAATCCTGGCAAAATGCAGAGAGCAGGGCAGGGGAAGGATGATCATGTTGGAGAGTTAGCTTGCAAGGCCTTGATATTGTTTGTAGATCCCAAGCTACTGATTAGGGGCCCCTGACCTGACATAGTAAAAAAATGGTTTGTGCTGTCATTATGACTGTTTTTTAATATCCTTCCAGAGGTATATCTCCTTTCCTGTATTAGCTTTCTGAATCTTGATACTGTACACACAGATTGATCTGTTTGCCCTACTTTCCACTCCTTGTAGCATTCTCATTTGCCTTTCAGCAACCTCTGGAATTCTGGAATTCTAGCTTTTGTGACCACTCCACATATTGACATAGAGTCAGCCTGCAACTTACAGACAGGCTGAGCTCTCAAAGTTGACTCCCAAGTCAATTGCTTGGAAGGTGACATGCATTTTTCCATAGGATAAAAAAAAAAATGTTATAAATTGAATTACATTTCCAGGCCAGTCCACAAAAGATTTTTTTTTTTTAGCTTTAATGTACTAAAAGTGTGGGCCATTTGCAATAAAAGAAAGTAGGAAATCTTGGTAATTCAGCAAAAACAAGAAGACAATCCAATGGAGTAAGAACTATTTTTGCTTGGCTGCTGGCACAGGAGTCAAGAAAGTTGAATTGGATGAGGTACACAGGGCTTTCTGGAGGCTCTCTAGAAAGACTCATGGGGACTTTGAAAATCTGTAGAATTATAACATAGTTCTAAGTTTACTTCAAAACTGATGGCTTTCAATAATAATGACTATCATACACTGAGCACCTACTGTTTGTCAGGCACTGTGCTAGGCAGTTTGCATACCTTCCCCTCATTTCATTTCATTCTAACAATGACACTATAAGTTAAATACTATTATGACCCTTATTTTATAGACTGAAGATCAGAAAGGTGAATGAACTTGACAAAAGTTATACAGACAGCACAATTAGAGGCCAAGTCAATGGCTTCCTACTGCTCAAACCTGTGCTTTACAATATATTTCTGACCACCCTTTTCTTTTCTTTATCTGGGTATGTTGGGAATACTACTTTTGCGGCCATCAGCCATGATTAGAGTTATTTGCCAGTTCACAAGGAAACAAAGATTGGGAAACTAGGAGAGGTGGTACAAGGGAGAAAAGGAAGGAGGAACGGACAGATAATTTTGTTAGGCAAAAGTTCAACTAAGAAACCACATACGTCAGTGCTTCTCAAACTGCGCTGTGCACGCAAATCACCAAAAACTTGTTAAAATGCAGATTATTATTTAGCAGGTCTGGGGAGGGGCCTGAGATCCTGCTCCCAGGTGTGCTGTTCCTGCTAGTCCATGGACAACACTTTGAATAGCAAGGCCATATAGTGCAGATGATAAACAACAACATTCAAGCATCTATTAACACCTGCTTCATAATTTAATCCAGATCAGCTTCTACACTAAACAGTCACTCATTATCCTCTTTTCTCCTGTAGGCTGTCTCAGGCCATTGTCTCCGCTTTGGTTCTGCCAGTCTGTTTCAGTTCATGTTTATTTGTACAAATTTAAGGGGTACAAGTGCAGTTTTGATACATGGATATGTTGCAGAGTGGATAAAGTCTGGGCTTTTAATGTAACCATCACCCAAACAGTATAGATTATACCCATTAAGCAATTTCTCATCCCTCACCCTCACCCCATGACATGTTTATGTTTAACTACTCATTTAAACATAAACATATCATGGTGTGGGGGGAGTGAGGGATGAGTTTCTCTTGGAACAAAGTAGATATTTGGCCACAGGGTTCCAGGCCTCAACAACCGCTCTCAGCTCTCTCTCTCATTAGGAGCAGTCTTATAAAGGTAAGGCATGTGGTAACACTACTGTCCCAGTGTTTTCTAATCTTTCTCAGAGCTACTGCCTTCATCTGGAGGAGGAAGCAGCCTGGCTTTTTAAAGAGTCCAGATCCTTGTTCCTTTCACATAGTTGAAACAATCCCAGCATTAGTTTAAGGGAACCATTGAGAAGATTCTTTGCAGAGTCCTCCTGCCAACTCCAAAAGCTCAGTGAAATTTGTTTCCTGGAAGAAATTATTTACTTTATTTTGCCACCTCCTCTGTCCTCTTATGATTTTGACTGATCATTTTGAGCCATTCTTCACGTTTTCCTTCTATTTTTAGACTCTCTGACTAATTTTCCCCAATAGCAAGAGTCAAGGAGAGCCTTCCACTCCAACCAAGCTGTACTTTTTAGGTAGGAAATATTCTTTCACAGTGTTTACAGATCAACTTGATGATCTGTTGTCCCTGGCAACTGGATTGCTTTTCTATCTTCTCTTTAACCTTTAGGGAGGTTAATCATGGGGGTGACCCTTCTAACACCTTTAGCAGGTAGGTGTTCATGCAGCCTGCACATGAATAGACTAGGTAAGTTCACATTTCATCACTGGATGAATTAAAAACTCTGCTAAATGGCCAGGCATGGTGGCTCAACCTTGTAATCCCAGCACTTTGGGAGGCCGAGGTGGGCAGATCACAAGGTCAGGTGATTGAGACCATCCTGGTCAACATGGTGAAACCACATCTCTATTAAAAATACAAAAAAGTTAGCTGGGCATGGTGCTGCATGCCTGTAGTCCCAGCTATTTGGGAGGCTGAGGCAGGAGAATTGCTTGAACCCAGGAGGCGGAGATTGCAGTGAGCCAAGATCGTGCCACTGCACTACAGCCTGGGCAACAGTGTGAGACTCCGTCTCAAAA
>NW_016107504.1:1434196-1438194 GCF_001604975.1 Cebus imitator
AAAACAACAACAACAAAAAAACTCTGCTAAAAAGTAATTGTAATCTTCTCTTTGTAACTTGTATCCATTAATCTTACTTTTATCATATGGAGCAGAAATAGCACTTTCAATGTTTCATGGCATTTGTCATATCTCCCTTTAACATCTCTTTGCTAAACTAAACATGCCCAATTTCTAATCAGTCCTCAGTTACTTCTTGACCCTTCATTCACTCAATAAACACTAGATATACTATGATTTGTAAATGTTCACTTTAAAATACGGCAGCTAGAAGTGGAATGTACTGCTCACTATGTGGTTTGACCAGCACGGGGTACATTGCGACTGCCACTTCCTGTGATCTTCTGATGCAATGGATATATTGGTACATGGATATATTGCAGATATATGAGAACCATCTTCTCAATGGTTCCCTTAAACTAATGATGGGATTGTTTCAGCTATGTGAAAGGAACAAGGATCTGGACTCTTTAAAAAGCCAGGCTGCTTCCTGCTCCAGATGAAGGCAGTAGCTCTGAGAAAGGAGATTAGAAAACACTGGGACAGTAGTGTTACTACATGCCTTACCTTTACAAGATTATTCCTAATGTGATTTTATGATCATGCTAGCTTAAAAAAGAGTAACTCACTTCTTCACATCTATTGAGTACCTGCTTTGGGTCAGGCACCTAACATCTACTAGAAAACTTTGTTTTCAGCAGTAGAGTTTCTCTGTTCTTTCTTATCCCATGGGGCCTAGAGATGGTACAGCCACCATCTTCCAATCCTTCCTACTGTCATCTACTATACTTCAGTTCTCTCACTTATTGAGGATTTCAGCACCTCACTGATAGTCTTCGTCTCCGCCCCAACTCTAGCCACCATTCTGAGTGATCTTAATGTCCTCATAGATTACCCATTTATAAGCTTCATTTTTTTCAATCATTTTACCTCCACTCTGCTTCACCAACCAATTTCAATGATCCACTTTATTCTCAGCAGATGATCTCACCTCTTATTCCATTATGAAAATCTAGGTCATCGGATGCTAACACTCACTTTCCTGCCCTCACCCCACCCTGCAACATGGTTGTGTCCCTACATGTCCTCACCTCCTCTTTTTTTGGTTTTGCAGAAATAGACATAGCTTCTCCAGTTCAAGGCTAATTCCTCTACGTGTGCTTTGGAGCCCATTCTTTCCCACCTCTTTGAGGACTTTCTTCATCAGTTATCCCTCCTCTCATCTGTATCTTCAACAACCCCTTCTCTACTTCCTGGCTGCTTCCCATCAACCTTCAGACATGCTCAACTTTCACTCCTTAAAAAAGAAACAAACAAACTTTCCTTCGCCTTTATCCCCAACTGGCATTTGCCCTATTTCTCTTATTTTATTGTTATGGAATCCTTTCTAAAGTGTAGACACCCTCCATTTCCTCACCTCCTGTTAGAAACTGAGTCGCTACTATGGCTTTTCTATCCCCAGGACACCACTGTTACTTCTTTTGTTAAGAAAACGGATGACATCCTAACTGCCAAATCTAATGAAAAAATGTTAAGTCTTTATCTTACTGGATCTCTCTCTGATGTATTTAACATAACTGATTGCTGTCACCCTACTTCTGTCCTCATGACTCTCTTGAAAGTGCCTACTTCTTGGCTTTGGTGATGTTGCACATCTCCTGACTGTCCTCATTCTTCTGTGATTACTCGTTCTTATGCTCTCTTGTGAACTCTTTGTCTGCCACCCCTTAAATGCCAGTCTTTTCCAGGTTTTTTCATTCCATACCTTTCCCCTAGATCATCTCATCTATACCCATGGTTTTATCTACCATACTATTGAGCCCCAAATCTATGTCTGTAGTCCCAGGCCTCTCTTGAGAGCTCCAAAACTGTACACTAGTTGATATTAGATATGTATAATATGGCACATCCTACAGGCACCTCAAGACCAAACTCAGTATGTTTCAAATCCATCTTTTTTACTCTAATCCGCTCCTCCTCTTCTATCTGCCCAACTGATACCATTTTGGTGACTCAGACCTCTGTCTACACAATTGACCTCTATCTACACAGTGCTGAAACTGGGTAGTCATCCTAAATTTCTCATTCAACCAGTCACCAAGACCTGTTCTGTCTGTCTTCTAAGTATCTATCTGATACGTCTTTCCTTTATGTTACTGCAGCATATTATTAGTCCAGGCTGTCCATCATCTTTTTATTTTTTAACTATTCAAATAGCTCCTTAACTGGTCTTCCTGCCTCTTGGCCTACTCCCTTTTAGTCTATCCTTCACATTGTGATAGAATGCATCTTCTCTAATGCAAATCAGATCACACCACTCCTCTGCTTGAAGCCCTATCATGGTTCCCACTGCTTACTGGTACAACCCAAGCTGCTCCACAAGGCTTACAAGGCCCATCACAACCTGGCCCTCCCTACCCTTCCAGTCTTATCTCCTATCATCCTTTCCTTATTTTCTTTGCTCAAATAATGTCAGACTGAATACTCCCCACCATGCCTTCATGCCTTCGTACACACTGTTCTCTCTGCCTAGAATGACCCGTTGGCCTTCCAGCCAAATCTTCATTCAGCTTTCAAAATTGGACTCAGAGTATGTCTGGATAGATACACAAGAAACTAGTGACAGTGATTAGGTGGCTGGGGCACAGGAGTGGGAAGAAGACTGACTTCATCCACCTACTTGTACATTCTGTATTTTGTACCACAAATCTGAATTCACTATTCAAAACAGTAAATGCAACGTAAAATTTTTGTTTAAAAAGCTCAGGAGGCTGAGCGTGGTGGCTCACACCTGTAATTCCAGCACTTTGGGAGGCTGAGGCAGGTGGATCACGAAGTCAGGAGATCGAGACCATCCTGGCCAACATGGTGAAACCCCGTCTCTACTAAAATACAAAAAAAAAAAAAAATTAGCTAGGCGTGGTAGTGTGCACCTGTAGTCCCAGCCACTCAGGAGGCTGACGCAGGGGAATCACTTAAACCCGGGTGGCAGAGGATGCCGTGAGCTGATATCATGCGACTGCACTACATCCTGGGCGACAGAGGAAGACTCTGTCTCAAAAAAATAAATAAATAAAACATAAAAATAAATTTAAAAGCTTAGGAATCAGGTCCTTTAGAAAGTTGTTTTCCCCTCTTCATCCTCCTTTGTAGTTTTGTACTCCCTGCTTTGTGCTACATCTGGGCCTACTGTGTGTTCCTGTGATTAGAATAATTACATTGCACTGCAATTATCTTATTTTATTTATTTATTTTTGACACAGAGTCCCGCTCTGTTGGCCAGGCTAGAGTGCAATGGCACAATCTCGGCTTACTGCAACCTCCACCTCCTGGGCTCAAGCAATTCTCCTGCCTCAGCCTCCAAAGCAGCTAGGGTTATAAGCGTGTGCCACCATGCCCAGCTAATTTTTGTATTTTTAGTAGAGACAGGGTTTCACCATATTGGCCAGGCTGGTCTCGAACTCCTGATCTCAGGTAATCTGCCCACCTCAGCCTTCCAAAGTACTGGGATTATAGGCTTGAGCAACCATACCCAGCCGCAATTTACATGTTAAGTTGTCTGTCTCCCCAGATTGTGAGCTACCTGAGGGAAGGGGTTGCATCTTACTTTTTATTGTTTCCCCAGAATTTAGCACAGCACTCTATAAATGTTTATTGAGTGAATGAAGAAACAAGTGAAAAGAGGAATAAAGTAGGGGATGCCTCAAATTATAAAACAACTCTCCCAAGCCAGTTATCTTTCCCAGTCTCCCGCAATTTGTCCTTTTGCCATGTATTGAGCTTAAAAGTAATACTTTACATATATGTATATATATATGTATTTTTTTTTTCTTTTTTTCTGAGACAGGGTCTCACTCTGTCACCCGGGCTGGAGTGCAGTGGCACAATCATGGCTTCACTGAAGCCTCAGTCTCCTGGGCTCTAGATCCTCCCACTTCAGCCTTCCAAGTAGCTGGGACTACAGGCACACACCATCACACCCTGCTAATATTTGTATT
>NW_016107504.1:1438564-1440345 GCF_001604975.1 Cebus imitator
CTCCGCCTCCTGGGTTCAGGCAATTCTCCTGCCTCAGCCTCCCGAGTAGCTGGGACTACAGGCATGCGCCACCATGCCCAGCTAATTTTTTGTAATTTTAGTAGAGACGGGGTTTCACCATGTTGACCAGGATGGTCTTGATCTCTTGACCTCGTGATCCACCCGCCTCGGCCTCCCAAAGTACTGGAATTACAGGCATGAGCCACCACGCCCGGCCCCCAGATCATTTCAAAGTCTCTCTTATTTTCGTGTTACAGGTAGATCTGATATGTATTTGTATAGCCTATTCTGAATCACTTGATCAGAATATTGATACAATACCTACTGCTTATTGAACACCTACAGTGCATCAAACACTGTACTAGATGCTTTTACATATGACATCATCACAGCATTTGGTGCAAAGTCAGTATTTTGCTCTCCAGTTTACAGATGAGAAGATTGAAATCAATATGGTTAAGTGCCTGTCCAGGGACACATTGCTAGTAAATGGTGAAGTTGAGATTTGAACCAAGGTCTTTTGACTTCAAAATTCATGCTTGATTTATAACACTACACCGATTCAAAGGGACATCTCCACTGCCGTACGACTGGGTAAAGGGTTCTTCAAGGTTGGCTTGAACCACTCAGTGCCTAGCTCAAGGCAGCCCATTGTCTTTGGACTGCTCTGACCATTTTAAAAGCTCTTGTTTGTAGTGAGCCAAGTTATAAATGAGCCAAACAAGACGAGGCCAATAATAATGACTTTTGGCTCTCTACTAGAACTTTCCTTCCATTCTGACACCAAACTATTCATTCGCTTCTTTGGCTATGGTTATTCAACTATTTATAGGCTCATCTCAACAAATGGCTGAAGCATCCAGCTTATATTTTGCCATCTCATCTACAAGGAAATTATGGGAAACTTTGTCCAATGCCTGGATGAAATGAAATCCACTATAGCTATCACATTCTCTGATATGCCAATCTAGTCACTAGATCAAAACAAAACACAACAAAACAAACAACAACAACAAAACAAAGGAGATGAAGTCTAGGAGGGATATTTGTTTTATAACGGGGTAATTTGTCAATGACTTAAAGTAATGAGTGTCTAGTGGTATACTTTCAGACATCCTTGGCAGGCTGTCAGGAAGATGATTTTTGGCCAGTGGGCTTCCTACTTCTCTTCAAATGACATCTAAATAGGGACTCTCATTTTTATTGCTTTGAATTGTACAGCACTGTTGTTTGCATCTGGTTTTATTTAAGCTTCCATTTCAGCTTTCTGGGCTTTTGTTTTTTCTTTGTGTTCTGCCCTTGCACATGTTTCCTCTGCCTGGTTCATTCCCTAAACTCCTATGCCCTCCCACCACCCCCAACACACATACTCATACCTTCCTTGTCCTTTCAGAATCAGTGCATGCAGCCACTTCTCCAGAAGCCTTCCCTGTTGTCCCCAAGCTAAGGTAACTGCTTCTCCTCCTGGGTGATGTAGTGGCAAGTGAGCACAGTGCCTGTCACAAAGTAGATCCCCAATAAATGTTAATTCCCTTCTCCCCTTCCTCCATGAATAGCTCTAAAATAGTATTGATTACACCATATTGTATTTTTTTTTCCCATTTATTTTATTGCATTTTAGGATTTGGGGTACATGTAAAGAACATGCAAAATTGTTGCATAGTAACACACGTGGCAGTGTGATTTGCTGCCTTCCTCCCCATCACCTACATCTGGCATTTCTCCCCTTGCTATCTCTCCCCAGCTTCCCACCCCCCACCGTCCCTCCCCTATTTCCCCCC
>NW_016107504.1:1445515-1453157 GCF_001604975.1 Cebus imitator
GCCAACAAAGCAGCTGCGCGGGGCAAAGCAGCGGTGCTGGCCGGCGCTGGCCGGCACAGCTGCGCTGGCCGAAACAGCCGCGCTGGCGACCCTGGAGCACCTCTGCCCGCGAGTTTCCTAGTCTGTGGGCAATAAAAACGCGGCGTCCACTCACCCTCTGCGCTTTCACTGGGAGCTGCAATCCTGAGCTGTTCCTAAACGGCCATCTTGGATCAACCCCCACCATATTGTATTTTTTTGTTTATTTGTCTGGCTTCATCACTCAATTATGAGCTCATACATTCATCCAGTCATTAACAAATATTTATTGTGTCCATGGTGTGCAAGGCGTTGTTCATGTAGGTGCTGGGAACACAGTGATTTCTGAAAATTGTATTTTCACTGTTGTATTTATAGCATCTGTCATAGTGTCTGGCAAGTAGAATGCTTATTAAATGTTTGTTAAGGAAATGTACTTCCTTAGCAGAGTTTCTCGAAGTGTGGTCTTTGGACCATTCGCATCTGGATCACTGAGGGGTGTAAGATAAAACGTTAATTCCTGGGTGCCTCTCCAAACCTACTGAATCAGAATATCTTAAGACTGGGCTGCAAGAATCTGTATTTTAATCTCGTTTTGCAGGTATTTCTTTCATGCTAAAATTTGGGAAACACTGCGAAATAGAACAGAAACAGGGAGACCTAAGGCCTATTATTGAAAAGTATAGCTAAAACCAACTAAATCATGTTTAATGCCTCTGAATGCTGTAGGAAATTTTAGTAAAGAAGTAAAAGGAATTAGTTAAAATTGTCTAGAAAGGTTATTATTTACCTTTTGAACATGCAGAATTATTGTTAATAAAATCTAATCTTAATTTAGGTCAAATTTATGATACCAGAGAGTTTTCGTTTTTATAGAGCTACTTGTATATTTGATGGTGTATAGGTACCCTCTGTGTAACTCAACAATGCAATATATTGATTCCATATTATAGACTTGAATTGCAAACTAAGAGTATGTCCCAACTGTACTTGTGCTTTAACATTGATTGTATATGTGATTTATCTGATGCTTATTCCTTGATCAGAATTGTTAGTGCTCATTCTCTGTGAAAATGTGATCCATTTAACTGTTTTATTACATATTTTCCAAGAGCATACTGTTATTAAAAGTGTTCTTTGTTAATAGATTAGGTATATAAGATCTAAGTCAACCTTACATATTTTCCAAGAGCATACTGTTAAAAGTGTTCTTTGTTAATAGATTAGGTATAT
This sequence comes from Cebus imitator, assembly GCF_001604975.1. NCBI lineage: Eukaryota > Metazoa > Chordata > Mammalia > Primates > Cebidae > Cebus > Cebus imitator. Next base: position 1,446,767 of record NW_016107504.1, read on the forward strand.
AAGATCTAAGTCAACCAAAGACAGCACAACTTCTCTTTCAGGAAGTTGGATTTTATGACCACATTTTGGGGACTGGAACTGTCTGTTTTTAGTTTGCCTTGACATGATCCTTATGGTCAAGAGATGAAATGTTCTTATATCTGGACACAAATATGTTAAATATTCACAGGTTTACACTTCTGTTCCCCTACTTTTGACTTCCCTCTTTTTTTCCAACTCAACTTAGGTTTTCAGTTGCCAAGTTGGACCGAAAACAGCCATCTGCACGCTGCTCACCCAGCACCATGTCCAAAGGCCTGAAAATTCTGTGTGAAGACCCTGCTTTGGAGCTGAGCTGCTACCAGGACTACCAGTTCAGTGGCAGTAAATTTCAGCAGGAAAAATTACTGAGTGAAAGCTCCACACTGTATGTGGAGAATCTTTCTTTCTATACAACCGAAGAGCAAATACATGAGCTCTTTAGTAGATGCGGTGATGTCAGGAATATATTTATGGGCCTGGATAAAATAATGAAAAGAGCATGTGGTTTCTGTTTTGTAGAATACTGTAACAGAGCCGATGCTGAAAATGCCATGTGGTTTCTAAATGGGACCTGCCTAGATGAACATATTATCCACACTGATTGGGATATAGGTTTTAGAGAGGGTCGACAGTATGGTCGTGGTGTATCTGGGGGTCAGGTAATGGGTGAGTTTCATGAAGATTTTGATCCTGGTAGAGGAGGCTTTGGAAGACAGGCTCAGATCTAGAACAATCCATAGAGAAAAAGTTGAAACTCTAACCCCTTAAAAAGTGCGTTAAAGAGCAACCTCAAGTCTGCAAATTGCCAATTCCAGGTTTAAATTACCCTACTAGTTGATACATTTTTTTTTCTGTGAAAATTTATTAAATGGCACAAACAAAAAAATCTGTTTGTTTTTGTCTGAATTTTGAAGTTGCTTGTCAGATTACCAGTCTATTAGTTGGTCCAAAGTGAAGTGTTCTTCAGGAACAAATTAGGCATGTAAGATCAGAGTCAACCAAAGCACAACTTCCCTTTTAAGATTTCCGTTGGATTCTATGACCATGTTCCTGAAGACTGAAATTATATAGTTTTTGAAGTTTGCATAAAATGAAGTCAAACAAGTGGAAATTTTTAAAAAAATTATTAAAAGAAACATAAGCACTATTATTTGAAACCATAGAGCTGGGCACGGTGGCTCATGCCTCTAATCCCAGCACTTTGGAAGGCCGAGGTGGGCAGATCACAAGGTCAGGAGTTCGAGACCAGCCTGACCAACATGGTGAAACCCCATCTCTACTAAAACTGCAAAAATTAGTCAGGTGTGTTGGCGCATGCCTGTAACCCCAGCTACTCAGGAGGCTGAGGCAGGAGAATTGCTTAAACTCGGGAGACGGAGATCATGCTACTGTACTCCAGCCTGAGCGACAGAGTAAGACTCCATCTCAAAAAAATAAAGCCATAAAAAAATCTGCAAGAATTTGTAATAAAAGCAAAAACCCTCCTGCCCCACCTCTTCCTATCTTACGCCTGTTCCCTGGACAATAACACTTAATTATTTTTAGTAGTTTTTGGTTTGTTTGTTTCTTGATAGTTTTTTCCATATCTCCAAATAACATAACTGCTTATTTTCTTTTTAAACGCTATCTACTGACTTCCTGCTTTCAGAGATGAGGATGTAGCTCACTTACATTCCCATTTGCACTTCTCTACTCTCCATCCTCTCAATATAGTTCACAACACTTTACAGACAGTTCCTGAGTTACAGTGGCTTGGCTTACAATGTATAAAAGTAATATGCATTCAGTAGAAAGCATACTTCAGGTACCCATACAACTATTTCATTTTTCACTTTCAGTATACAACAAATTGTGTGGTATACTTAACACTTTATTATAAAATAGGCTTTGGATTAGATGATTTTGCCCAAGGGTAGGCTAATGTAAGTGTTCTGAACACATTTAAGGTAGATTATGCTATACTATATTTGAAAGGCTAGATGTATTAAATGCATTTTAAACTTAGCAATATATTCAATTTAAAATGGGTTTATCAGGATGTAACCCCATCATAAGTCAATAAGCATCTGTATTTACTTTCTTTATTGTTACATAGCATAAGTTAGGTTATGCTGCGGTAGTAACAGTCAAAAAATCTTGCTTAAAATCACTAAGCTCTGTTCCTTTCACTACATTTCCATTGCTGATTACACAATGTGGGGGTCTGTTCCATGCCATGATTGTCCTCCTTCTGGGGCCCAGGCTAATATTATAACCACTGTCTGGAATGATGGTGACCAGAGGGAAAAATAAAGTGACAAATCATGTCCTGGCTCCTCAAGTTTCCATCCAGAAGTGATATCCATCACTTTCGCTCACACTTCCATTCTCAAAACGTGTTGTCAAAACTGATTCTGAGAGAGTGGAGAAGGATCTGTAGGAAGAGGCCCTAAATATTAGTGATGAATTATACAGTTTACTGCAGGTTCTCCTGTAACTTTAATATAAACAAATATACCCCATTTTTTGTTCTACCATATAGTACTCCCCACTTTGTAAGATGAAGATATTAACATCCTTTTGCCTTTTCTTCATCTTTCCCCCTCCCCTTTCTACTTTCTAGCTTTTTTCATCTATATTCTATTTTTACATTGTCAAATTTGATAAAGTTGTCCACACTCTGTCTTTCAGTTAATTCCAAAATTTTACAATTAGTATAGAGCATTTTATTACTGTGACTATATAAATATTGTTCCCTGGCCAGGTGCAGTGGCTCATGCTTATAATCCCAGCATTTTTGGAGACCAAGGTAGATGGATCACTTGAGGCCAGGAGTTCAAGACCAGCTGGGCAACATGGCAAAACCCTGTCTTTACCAAAAATACAAAAATTATTTGGGCATGGTGGCATGTGGCTACAGTCCCAGCTACTCAGGAGGCTGAGGTGGTAGGATCACTTGAGCCTAGGAGGCAAGGTCACAATGAACTGAGATTTTTCCACTGCACTCCAGCCTGGGTGACAGAGTGAGACCCTATCTCCAAATAAATAAATAAATAAATAAATAAAATTCCCTGCAAAGCCAGGGAGATTCCAACAATTATATCTTTTCTTCTGAAATTTTTGTTTACCATTCTCTATTTCTTATATTTGCCTTTATTGTACCCCTTAAGTTCCTCCAAACTCTGTAAAAAATTAAGCCTTCTATGGATACTCTCCTACTTTCCTCTCCATAATCTGTCTGTCCTCCTGTTCCAGTCTGGATTTGTCACTCTCTAGACCAGGATTTTTCAATCTCAGCCCTACTGATGTTTTGGACCAGATAATTATTTGTTGTGGAAGGCTGTGTTGTGCATTATAGAATTCAGTACCCTTGGCCTCATATACCCATTAGATATAGTAGCATGCATTTGCACTCTCTCTCAGTCTCTCTCTCTCTCTCTCTCACCTCTCTCTCTCTCTAACTTGTGACAATCAAAAATGTCTCCAGACATTACCAGTTGTTTCTGGCAGGCCAGCGGGGAGGCAAAATCACAACTGACTGCAAACCACTGCTCTAGACAATAGTTCCCATCCAGAGATTTTTCTTCACTATGGTCTTGAATTGGACTATTTCGTGGATCCTGTGTTTGTCCCTTTTGTGATTTACTCCTATATTAGTCCATTTTCACACTGCTATAAAGAACTACCTGAGACTGGGTAATTTATGAATCAAAAAGGTTTTATTAACTCACGGTTCTATAGGCTTAATAGGAAGCATGACTGAGGGGCCTCAGGAAACTTACAATCATGGCGAAGGTGAAGGGGAATTAAGCACGTCTTACCATGGTGGGGCAGGAAACAGAGTGAGAGAGCAAAGTGGGAAGTGCCACACACTTTTAAACCATCAAATCTCATGATAACGCACTATCACAAGAACAGCAAGAGGGAAATCCACCCCCATGATTCAGTCACCTTCAACCAGTCCCCTCCTCCAATTAGAGATGAGATTTGGGTGGGGACACAAATCCCAACCATGTCATTCCACCCCTGGCCTCTCCCAAATCTCATGTCCTTCTCACATTGCAAAATACAATCATCCTTTCTCAACAGTCCCCCAGCCTTAACTCATTTCAGTATTAACTCAAAAATCCACAGTCCAAAATCTTATCTGAGTCAAGGTAAGTCCCTTCTACCTATGAGCCTGTAAAATAAAAAACAAGGTAATTACTTTCAAGATACAATGTGGGTATAGGCATCGGGTAAATGCTTCCATTCTAAATAGAAGAAAGTGGCCAAAACAAAGGGGCTACTGGCCCCTTGCAAGTTTGAAACCCATTAGGACAGTCATTAAATCTTAAAGCTCCAAAATAATCTCCTTTGACTCCATATCACATCCAGAGCATCCTGATGCAAAAAGTGGGCTCCCAAGGCTTTGGGCAGCTCCACCTCTGTGGCTCCGCAGGGTACAGGATATGGCTGCTTTCACGGACTGGTGTTGAGTGACTAAGGCTTTTCCAGGTGCAGGATGCAAGCTGTAAGTGGATCTACCATTCTGGGGTCTAGAGGATGGTGGCCCTCTTCTCACAGCTCCACTAGGCAATGCCCCAGTGGGGAGTCTGTGTGACGCCTCTGACCCAACATTTTCCCTCCACACTGCCCTAGCAGAGGTTCTCCATGAGGGCTCCAGTCCTGCAGCAGACTCCTGTCTAGTCATCCAGACGTTTCCATACATCCTCTAAAATCTAGGCAGAGACTTCCAAAGCTCAACTCTTGCCTTACATGCACCTGCAGGCCCAACATCATTTGGAAGCCTCCAAGGTTTGGGGCTTGCACCCTCTGAAGCAATGGCCCAAGCTGTACCTTGGCCCCTTTTAGCCACAACTGGAGCTGGAGCAGCTGAGATGCACAGCACCATGTCCCAAGCCTGCAGAGAGCGGTAGGGCACTGGGTCTGGTCTATGAAACCATTTTTCCCTCTAGGTCTTTGGGCCTGTGATGGAACAGGCTGCTGTGAAGGTCCCTGAAGTGCCCTGGAAACATTTTCCCCATTGTCTTGTCTATTAACATTCAGCTCCACTTTCGTTATGCAAATTTCTGCAGCAGGTTTGAATTTCTCCCCAGAAAATGGGTTTTTCTTTTCTACTGCATGACCACGCTACAAATTTTTCAAACTTTTGTACTCTGCTTCCCTTTTAAATACAAGTTCCAATTTCAGACCATCTCTTTCATCATGCATATGAGCATACACTTTTAGAAATAGGCAGGTCACACCTTGAATACTTTGCTGCTTAGAAATTTCTTTTGCTAGATACCCTAAATCATCTATCTTAAGTTGAAAGCTCCACAGATCTCTAGGGCAGGGACAAAATTCTCTTTGCTAAAACATAGCAAGAGTGACCTTTGCTCCAGCTCCCAATATGTTCCTCATCTCCATCTGAAACTACCTCGGCCTGGACTTCATTGCCCATATCACTAACAGCTTGTTGGTCAAAACCATTCAACAAATCTCCAGGAAGTTCCAAACTTTCCCACATCTTCCAGTCTTCTTCTAAGCACTCTAAACTACTCCAGCTGCTGCCTGTTACCCAGTTCCAAAGTCACTCCCACATTTTCAGGTATCGTTATGGCAGTACACCACTTCTCATACCAATTTTCTGTATTAGTCACTTTCACACTGCTATAAAGAACTACTTGAGACTGGGTAATTTATGAAGAAAAGAGATTTAATTGACTCACAGTTCTGCAGGCTTAACAGGAAGCAAGACTGGAAGGCCTCAAGAAACTTACAATAATGGCGGAAGGTGAAGGAGAAGCAGGCACATCTTATTATGGTAGATCAGGAGAGTGAGAGAGAGAATGAAGGGGGAAGTGTCACACACTTTTAAACCATCAGATTTTGTGAGAGCTCACTATCATGAGAACAGCAAGGGGGAAGTCCACCCCCATGATCCAGTCACCTCCCACCAAGCACATTCTCCAATTTGACATGAGATTTGGGCAGGACACAAGTCAAAATCATATCAACTCTCTTGATTCATTGGAACACATCATCAAAGAACTTTCTCAGCCTAGACATATGGTAAATAGATTTTCTGTCACCTTTATTCTCACTAACACTTTCTTGGTAGTTTGGATTGGCATAGAATTCTAGGTTGAAATGATTTTCTTCAGGATTATGAAGTCATTGTTCCGTTGTCCTTTAACACCTGTCAGATTTTTTTTGTTTATTCTGTCATAATTTTTAGTCTTCTAGTTTTTTTTCTCCCATTTATTTATTTTATTGCATTTTAGGTTTGGGGGTACATGTGAAGAACATGTAAAATTGTTGCATAGGTACACACATGGCAGTGAGATTTGCTGCCTTCCTCCCCATCACCTACATCTGGCATTTCTCCCCTTGCTATCTCTCCCCA
>NW_016107504.1:1459442-1461012 GCF_001604975.1 Cebus imitator
TCTGGATACTGGACATTTTTGATTGATTCCCTATTTTTCATGGGCTTGACTAGTGTAAATCAATTATGGTTATCTTCTTCCTCTTGCTAGTGATTGGTTTAGGAACCTAGGCTTAAGCCAATCAGAGGTGGACAATCCTAAAGTTATATTAATAAGTTGAGGGGTAAACGGCAAGCAATGGAGACCCCAGTGAGACTGAATGAAGGATTTTTAGCTTTAGCTTGGAGGAGAGGCTGTATCTCTCCTTCCCATTGGATGCAAATAAGCATGCATATAGTAATTACTGCAGACAGCTTCCTTAAAACCATAAAAAAAAAAACCAAAAAACTAGGATGAATGGGACTTTTTAGATGGCAGAAAAAGGGCCCAAAGAACCTGTGTTGTTCGTGAGATTATCTAGTTGCTGAATCAACTAACCTTGCGGCATGCATTATGTCTGGATGTCCTATATATAAGATAATACATTATATTTTATTGTTTAAGCCAAGTTGTGGCAAGATTTTCTGTTAACAGACAGTCAAAGCACTCTGACAAATTAACCCAAATGCCCATCAATGATAGACTAAATAAAGAAAATGTGGTACCTGTATACCATACAATACTATGTAGCCATAAAAAGAAACAAGATTATGTCCTTTGCAGGGACATGGATAGAGCTGGAAGCCATTATCCTCAGTACTCTAATGCAGGAATGGAAAACCAAAAACCGCTTGTTCTCACTTATAAGTGGAAGCCGAACAATGAGAACACATGGACTCAGGGAGGGGAACAACATACAATGGGGCCTGTCAGTGGGGTGGGGGGAGAGTGCATCAGGATAAATAGCTAATGCATGTGTGCAGCAAACCACCATGGCACATATTTACCTATGTAACAAACCACCATGACACACGTTTATCTATGTAACCAACCTACACATCCTACACATGTATCCTGGAACTTAAAATTTAATTTAATTTAATTTAAAAAAAAACACTCTGATACCAATATTTATACACTTTCTCTTTAGTTTAATCCTTGCATAAAGAAATTAAATTGAAACCTTATGAAACCAAGCATGTATCTCCAGGGTTCATGATCTTTTGTCTGGAAAGTTGGAAAAAATAAATGTCTCACTTCTGAATCCTTTACCCTATGACCTGAGATAATTCTCTCTGGTCAGTAACATTTTTTTTTTTTTTTCTGAATCAGGGAGGAACTGGAATGTCCATTTTTATGGAGTGATTATTAAGTGCTAGGCATTTTGCCAGAGGCTTTAACCACTCTGTGCCAATTATATAGGTGAGGAAACTGAGGATTGAAGAGGTAAAGTAATTTGCTCAAAGTCACTAACTAGGAAGTGGCAGAGTTGGGATTCAAACCAAAGGAGTCTGTGTCAAAGCTGGTGCCCTTAATCAGGGTACTATACTGACTCTTTCCTTTTCCTTCACTCACACCATTAGGTGCAAATCTCTCTCTGAGTTTCCTTTTTCCTCAGGGAATTATCCCATATCTCACTGATTATATCACATCTGAGATTTCTCTCCTTCAAGCAAAGTTCTTTTTTTTTTTTTTTTTTTTTTTTTTTTTT
>NW_016107504.1:1461338-1480751 GCF_001604975.1 Cebus imitator
GATCTCTTGACCTCGTGATCCACCCGCCTCGGCCTCCCAAAGTGCTGGGATTACAGGCGTGAGCCACCGCGCCCGGCTCAAGCAAAGTTCTTAACTGTACTCTCCTTTCTGCCTTGACATCCAGAATCACTCAGGCTCCACAATCTAATGGGAGAAGGAAGAACATCCGACATGTATTTCTGGCCAATTTAGCTTATTCTGCACATAGCAATACAGTTCACTAATGTTTGAGTATCTCTCCTCTGCAACTTTCCCAAAATAAATAAATAAAAGGTATTTGCAAAGTCATGCAACTAAAATTTGTCATTACAGGGTGTTTCTCGAGGGGTATATTGGAGTATCTCTCAACCACCCCTTCTACTGGCCATCCACTTGGATTATTCCCGAAGAGAAATTGTTTTCCTAGGTGCAGAAAAATCTTTTAACATCATCTTGTGAAACATATTTTTGATTAAGTAAAGAGACTTCCCCACTGTGTGGCAAGAAGACTTCTCCAGTAGTTCTTACAATATGTTCTTCAAAATCATGCTGAGTGCATCAATAGAATCAAGGATAAAAACCACACAGTCATCTCAAAAGACCCAGAAAAAGTATTTGAAAAAATTCAATACCCTTTTCATGACAAACACACTCAACAAACTAGGAATAGAACAGAACTTCCTCACCCTGATAAAGGGCATCTATGAAAACCACACATCATCAATGGTGAAAGACTGAAAGCTTTTCTAGGATCAGGAACAAGACATTTCTATTCAACATTTACTGAAGGTTCTAGTTAGGACAATTAGGCAAGAAAATGAAATAAAAGGCACCTAGATTAGGAAAAAAGAATAAGCAAAATTATCTTTATTTACAGGTGACATGATCTTGTATATAGAAGATCCTAAGGCATCCACAAAAATATCTATTAGAACTAATAGTTCAGCAATGTTGTAGCATACATGATTAATATACAAAAATCAATTGTACTTCTATACACTAGCAATAAATCCAAAATGAAATTAAGAAAGTAATTTTATTTACAGTAGCATCAAGAATAACATACTTACAAACAGGTTTAACAAAACAAGTGCCAAACATATACTCTGAAAACTATAAAACATTGTCAAAAGAAATTAAATAAGACCTAAATAAATGGAAAGATATTCCATATTCATGGATTGGAAGACTTAATATTGCTAAGAGGACAATAACCCCCAAATTAATGTATATATTTAATGCAATTCCTATCAAAAATTTCAGCTGGATTTTTTTTTTCTGTAGAAATTGACAAGCTCTTAAGTGTTTTCTTAAACTACTAGGAAACAAATTTTTTTGACAAGTGTATCCTAAAATTCATATGGAAATGCAATAGTCAACATAGCCAAAGCAATCTTGAAAGAGAAGAACAAAGTTGGAGGACTCACACTTCCTGATGTCAAAACTTACTACAAAGCTGCAATACACAAGACAGCATGGAACTGGCAAAAGAATAGACATGTAGATCAATGGGATAGAATTGACAGTCCAGAGGTAACCCTCATATTTATAGTCAATTGATTTTTTTATAACAGTGTTAAAGACCATTAAATGGGGGAAAGAAGAGCCTTTTAAGCAACTGGTGCACAACTGGGTATACGCCTGTTGGACAATGAATATACGCAGGCAAAATAATAAATTTGGGTCTATACCTCACACCATATACTAAAATTAACTCAAAATGGATCAGTGAGCTAAATATAAGAGCTAACACAATAAAATTCTTGGAAGAAAACATAGGAATAAATTTTCAAGACCTTGGGCCAGGTGCAGTGGCTCATGCTTGTAATCTCAGCACTTTGGGAGGCCAAGGTGGGTGGGCTGCTTGAGCTCACCAATTCAAGAGCAGCCTGGGAAACATGGTGAAACCCTGTCCCTACAAAAAATATAAAAATTAGCCAGGCGTGGTGGTGCATGCCTGTAGTCCCAGCTACTTGCAAGCTGAGGTGGGAGGATGGCTTGAACCCGGGAAGCAGAGGTTGTAGTGAGCCAAGATTGCAGCACTGCACTTCAGCCTAGGTGACAGAGCAAGACTTAATCTCAGAAAAAGTGGGAAGACAACCCACAGAATGGGAGAAAAAGTTTGCAAATCATAAGTCTGATAAGGGACTTGTATCTAGATCATGTAAAGAACTCTTACAATTCAACAATAAAAAGACAAATGCCCAATTCAAAAATGGACAAAGGATCTGAATAGACATTTCTTCAAAAAAGAGATACATATGGCCAATAAGCACATAGAAAGATGTTCAACATCATTAACCATCAGGGAAATGCAAAGCAAAATCACAATGGGATACTAGTTCACACCCACAGGATAACTGTAATTAAAAAGTCAGATAATAATAAGTGTTGATGAGAATGTAGAGAAAGTGGAACTCTCATAGACCGCTGATGGGAATGTAAAGTGATGCAGCCACTTTGAAAACACCTTGGCAATTTCTTGAAATGTTAAACATGGAGGACCACATGACCCAGCAATTCTACTCCTAGTTATATACTCAAGAGAAATGAAAAAATATGTCCACACAAAAAATTTTTATTTCATTTTTATTTTTATAACATCAACTTTTATTTTACATTGGGGGTTACATGTACAGGTTTATTACTTGGGTATATTACATGTTGCTGGGGTTTGGGATATAATTGATCCTGTCACCCAGGTACTGAGCATAGTATCTAATAGTTTTTCAACCCTTCCCCCCATCGAGTAGTCACCAGTGTCTATTTTTGCCATTTTCATGTCCATGAGTACCAAATGTTCAGCTCCCACTTATAAGCGAGAACATGTGCTATTTGTTTTTCTGCCTTTGCATTAGTTATCTTAGGGTAATGGCCTCCAGCTGCATTCATGTTGCTGCAAAGGACATGATTTCACTTTTTTATGGCTGTATAGTATTCCATGGCCACTTGTACATGAATTTTCATAGCACCATTATTCATAATAGCCCAAAAGTGGAAACAGCCCAAAAGCCCATCTACTGATTAATGGATAAATAAATGTGGTATATCAACACAATAGAATATTATTTAGTCATAAAAAGGAATAAAATACTGATACATGCCACAAAATGGGTAAACTTTTAAAATATTGTCTTAAATGAAAGAAAGCAGTCAAAAAGGACCACAGATTGTATGATTCCACTTATGTGAAACTTCCAGAGTAGGTAAATCTGTAGACAGAAAGCTGTAAACAGAAAGCAAATTAATAGTTGCTAGGAGCCAGAAGTGGGTGTGGGAGGGAGTGACCAGTAATGAATATAAGGCTTCCTTTTTTTCTTCTTTTTTTGAGACAGAGTCTCACTCTGTTGCCCAGGCTGGAGTGTGCAGTAATGCGATCTTGGCTCATTGCAACCTCTGCATCCCAGGTTCTAGTGATTCACCTGCCTCAGCCTCCTGAGTAGCCAGAACTACAGGTGCCCGCCACCATGCAAGGCTAATTTTTATTTTAGTAGAGACGGGATTTCAGCATGTTGACCAGGCTGGTCTCAAATTCTTGACCTCAAGTGATCCACCTGCCTTGGCTTCCCAAAGTGCTGGGATTACAGGCATAAGCAACTGTGCTGAGGCTTCCTTTTAGAGTGACAAAAATGGCATTTAAATCCATGAGAATGGGCTGGACATGATGGCTCAGGTTTGTAATCCTAGCACTATGGGAGTCTGAGGTGGGCAAATCACTTGAGCCCAGGAGTTCGAGACCAGCATGGACAATATGGTGAAGCCCCATATCTACAAAAAATAAAAACAAAAACAAAAACTAGCCCGATGTAGTGGCGCATGTCTATAGCCTTAGCTCCTTGAGAAGCTGGGGTGGGAGGATCTCTTGAGCCAGGGGGGCAGAGGTTGCAGTGAGTTGGGATGGTGCCACTGCACTCCAGCCTGAGAGATAGAGTAAGACCCTATCACAAAAATAAATAAATAAATGCAATACATTCGTGAGAATGGATGAGATCACCCAGTGAAAGAATGTAGTGAAAAGAGAAGGGAATGGGGTAGATCACTGAAGATTACTAATATTTAAACATAAGGTAACGGACGAACAGGTAGCAAAGAAGAATGAGGAGTGGCTAACAAATTAGGAGGAAAATCAAAAGGTTATGGTGTCAAGAAAGGCAAAAGGAAAGTGTATTTCAAAATGAAAGGAATGGTCAACAATGCTGAATGCTGCTGAGAGTGTGAGTAAAATGAGGGCAGATAAGTGCCTATTCAATTTGGCAACATGTAGGTCATTGGTGACAATAACTGTTTTGGTGAAATGATAGGGGGTGAAGGTCTGACTGAAATGGATTGAGAATTTAATGGGACAGCAGGAAATGGAGAAAACATATGTTGACAAATTTATATATGAGAAGCTGGTAATATAGAGGAACAAATAGATGGGATGGATGTTGGAGGTAGATACATCGTGGTCAAGGAATAGTGTTCATTTTTTAAGATTAGCGTAGTATAGCTTGCTTGAACTCTGATGGAAGTGATCCAAAGGAAAGGGAGAGATTGCTATTGCAGAAGAGAAAGAAGATAACCGAAGGAACAGATTCCTTGAGGAGAAAAAGAGGGATGGGATTCGGAGCACAATGGAGGAACTCTTGAGCTTTGTGTTTAAGGGGTTTTAAGATCCATTCTCATGGATCCAACTTAAAGTGAAACCAATCAGCTCAGTTGTATGATATTCTCCTGCACTATTCGGCAGTTTGGGTGCAGGATTCAAAAACACAAATTACAAAGTTCATGTAAGGTTGGAGCTTTGCCAGTAGAGTAAAATGGAGAAGTGGGCAAGGGAGTTGAGTGTGTATTTGCAAGGGTGAAACATGGATTCAGAATGGTTAAGTAAACAGATAATTGACAGAATGGGAGAAAATATTTGCAAACTAGGCATCCAACAAGGGTCCAATAACCAGAATCTATTATATACAGCAGTTAAACAATTCAACAGGCCCAGAGTGGTGGCTCCCGCCTGTAATCACAGAACTTTGGGAGGCTGAGACAGGCATTCAAGAGCTCAGGAGTTTGAGACCAGCAAGGGCAACATGGTGAAAACCCATCTCTACAAAAAATATAAAAAATTAGCCAGATGTGGTGGCACGCACCTGTATGCCCAGCTACTCAGAAGGCTGAGGTAAGAGGATCACTTGACCCTGGGAGGCTGAAGATGCAGGGAGCCATGATTATGCTGCTGCACTCCAGCCTGGGTGACAGAGTGAGACCCCATCTCAAAAAAGAAAAAAAAGTTCAACAAGCAAAAACCAAATAACTCCATTTAAAAATGAACAAAGGACATGAACAGACACTTTCTCATCACCAACGGTGAGAAATTTGACTCCTGTTATCCACAATATGTCATATTCACTTCTATGAGTTCTTGTTATGTTGCCCTGGCAGGTCTTGAACTCCTGGGGTCAAGCTATCATCCCACCTCTGCCTCTCTAAATGCTGAGATTACAGGCGTGAGCCACCGCACCTGGCTGCAGTCTCTTCTTAGGTGAATTTATCTGCTGTCTTAGTTCCAGTGTGCATGCTCATGACATCCACATCTATGTCTTTAGTTCTTACCTCTCTTCTGAGCAACTCATTCACATATCTGTCTTCTCAACAATTCTACTTAGTTGTTCCATATACTACTCAAACTCAATGTGTCCACAATTGATCTATCTTTCCCCACCTCCATTTCTTTTTAAAATTCTACTTATCTTATTTTTATTGTTTCCCATCCCCATTTATTCTGAAAGTCTGCTCCTCTGTTTGCATTCCCTATCCCAATTAGTGGCACCACTGTACTCCAGTGCCCAATCAGAAAACTAACTCTTCACTTTTCACTTATTTATTTATTTATTTATTTATTTATTTATTTATTTATTTTCAGACAGAGTCTCACTCTATCTCCCAGGCTGGAGTGCAGTGGTGTGATTTCCGCTCACTTTAACTCCTGCCTCTTGGGTTCAGTGATTCTTGTGCCTCACCCTCCCAAGTAGCTGGGATTACACGCGTGTGCCACCATGTCTGGCTAATTCTCGTATTTTTAGTAGAGACAGGGTTTTGCCATGTTCACCAGGCTGGTCTTGAACTCCTGACCTCAAGTGATCCACCCACCTTAGCCTCCCAAAATGCTGGGATTATAGACATGAGCCACCGCGCCCGGCTTCCCTCACTTATTATGTTGCAAAATTCTATTCAACTTTTCAAATTTCTTTCAAATGTATGTTCTCCTTTTTATCTCTTGCTTAGTGCGTTTCTCAACAGCTTTCCTGCTTCATTCGCATTCCTTTCAAATCCACCCTTCCCACAGCTGAGTAATTTTTTAAATACAAATTTCATGATGCCATTTTCCTATTTAAAACCATTCGAAGATTCTGGATAATGTTCATACTCATTGAAATTTCATAATTCTGTCCATAGTTACTGGATAATGCCCATACTTTTAGGAATGGCATATAGAAATAGAACCTTTGTGATCTATCCTTTGAATACTTTACTACCTTTTCTCTTCATTTCACTCCATACTCAGCCTATGTTCGTACAATATTATCAGAAGTTATTACATTCTCTTTGGCCTTTGTGTTGCTGGGCATGCTGTGCTTTCTTTCTGAAATGCCCTTCTTCCCTCGGATAACTGCTACTCTACTTCCAGAGCTCATCTTTCCCTGACCGCCCTCCTGCTACTTTCATGGCCTATTATGACACCATCCTACATGTTCTGTAGCAGCTTGTATTGACATCTCAGTATTTCATCACACTTTATTGCAATTGTCTGTTTACTTATCTTTTCTGTACTAGAATATGGGATCCTTGAGGATAGGGATCCAACATATATTGAACAATTAAACTTCAGAAAAATGAGTTTGATTTATGTAAGGCATCCATGAGAACCAATCAAATTGCTTTGGAGTCACAAGCTTATATCTTGTTTTATTACATATGCATACATTAAAAATTCTTTGAAATGTAAGATTGATACATTGTCATATTTTTGGTATACTGTATTTTCTAATCCTCTGATTCTGTCCATCTGCACTCCATTTTCACTCCTTGAAGCTTTTATTTCCTTAGAAAGAAAGTCCCTTCTAAATTATTATCGTCAGTGAACAGTTAAGTATTTGTTCATAGTCGCATATAACTGAATTCTTCATCTTCCCCTTGAAAATGTGTCAGAAATTAGAGACTCTAAGGGCTGAAAAAGAACCTTATTGTTCTAATTTTTAGTGTTTCACAAACTGATAGTTCATCAAAAGGAGCCTGTAAATACATAGATTTTCAGGCCCCACCCCAGAGATACAATACTTTGCAACCTGAGACCAGTATTTCTAAATTTCCCCTGGTAAGTTCAAATGAACACCTGATTTTTAGAAACCTCAGCCAATCTAGCCATCCTGCCAGGGCTTACATGCCCTAAATAGCAGTACAGTCAGCCTTCTATATCGGTAGGTTCCACATCAGTGGATTCAACGAACCACAGATCAAAAACATTTGAGGGCCAGATACAGTGGCTTACGCCTATAATCCCAGCACTTTGGGAGGCCGAGGCAGGAGGATCACTTCATCCCAGGAGTTCAAGACCAGCCTGGACAACATAGGATGACCCTATCTCTATTAAAAAATATATTTGAAAAAAAATTGTGTCTGTACTGAACATGTACAGAATTTCCTTGTCATTATTCCCTAAACAGTGCAGTGTAACAATGATTTACATAGCATTTACATTGTATTAGTTATTATAAGCAATCTAGGGATGATTCAAAGTATACAGAAGGATGTAAGTCAGTTATATACAAATACTACACCATTTTATATCAAAGATCTGAACATCCACAGATTTTGGTACCTGCAGGAGGCCCTAGAACCAATCCTCCACGATACCTGAGGGACAACTGTATAGCATATGCAATTCTTCTCAAACTTTAATGTGGAATTTCATTTAGTAGGTCTGAGAAAGGGCCAGATATTCTGCATTTATGGGAAACTCTCCCATGATAGGGTGCTGGTGGTCCTTGGATCACATTTTGAATAGTAAAGGCATTAAAAGCATACAACAGTGGAGTAAGAAAAACCTGGGATTAAATCCTACTTCCTCCAATTAGTAGATGTTCAGTCTTTACTTCATTTGTCTCATCCTCAGTTTCCTCATTTCTTTTTTTGTTTTGTTTTGTTATTTTTAAAATTTTTTTGTTGAGACAGGACCTTCCTAAGTTGCCCAGGCAAGTCTCCAACTCCTGGGCTCAAGCAATCCTCCTGCCTCAGCCTCCCAAAATGCTGGAATTACAGGCGGCAGCCACCATGCCCAGATGCTTTTCCCATTTCTAAAACTGATACAATAGTGCCTCATCAAGCAGTCAAAATATATAAAATGACACACACATATTCTTCTGAAAATTATAGCAATTCAAACAAAGTGAACTCTCTCTTCATCTTGATTATCCAGACTAGTTTGTAAGAGATGTCTTTACAATACTGTCTCTTTTTTCTTTTTTTCTTTCTATACTTTAAGTTCTGGGGTACATGTACAGAACATGCAGGTTTGCTACATAGGTATACATGTGCCATGGTGGTTTGCTGCATCTATTGCTCCATCATCTACCTTAGGCAATTGTGTCTTTTAATATAGGAATATGTCTGTGCTGTGTCTTTTAATACAGGAATAAGTCTCTTTTTATTTAGGTCTTTAAATGAGATAATGCTTTAAAAGCACTTAGCATGGTTCCTAGAACATCACAGGTGCTCAGTACATGGTAGCAGGTAACTTTTTTTTTTTTTTGAGACAGGTGTCACTCTGCCGCCCGGGTACCGGAGTGTAAGGGCATGATCTCAGCTCACTACAACCACTCGGGCTCAAGCAATTCTCCCACCTCAGACTCCAAAGTAGCCGGGACTACAGATATTCACAACCACGCCTGGCTAATTTTTTGTGTTTTTACTAGAGACTGGGTTTTGCCGTGTTTCCCAGGTTGGTTTTGAACTCCTGGGCTTAAGTGGTACACCCGCCTTGACCTCCCAAAGTTCTGGGATTATAGGCATGAGCCACCATGCCTGGCTTCAACCCTACCTATGAATCACTTCCCCTGGAAACAGAGGCATGGATGCAGCCACACTCGTCAGAAGATGACCTGTAATTGCTGCTCAGGGTCCAACATTGGAGTGTGATTGCAAGCCCATCTGTCCCCTAACCTATCTTTGCTGGTCTGCCCTTGTGCCACATGCCTCTCAGAGGGAGCCAGGGATGAAGCAGTATATGTGCATGGAAATTTGCAGGTTGAGCAGTTATGTCCAAAAAGACACCTTCAAAATATGCCTGTGGCTCCCAGGTGCCCCCCTCATCCTCTACCATCTGCCCATTGTTATGGGAGTCCCTGTGCTCCTCAATCTGGGGTGTGAGCCCCCCAGAGTATGTGACAATATGCTGGCAAACACAAAAAGCCAGTTACATTGTGGCCCATACTCCTCACACATTTGAATTTTTCTGCAAGATTTTGGAGGAAAATATCATTCTGATGACAAATTAAATATTTTTGTCTGAAAGTATCATGTGAAGAATGCAAACATTGAATGCCTTTTGAAGAATACATCTGCCTCAATCTGCCCATCTTGGCCTCCCAAAGTGTTGAGATTACAGGTGTAAACCACAGTGCCTGGCATCCTCTGAATTACTTTAAAGCAAATGCTAGACACACGTATAATTTCCTCCATGAAATCTTCAGTGGGTATCTTTAAAAGATGAGGCCCCTCCCTCTTTTTTCTTACTCTCCCTCCTTCTCTCCTTATAACCATTTTACTATTATTTTCACCTAAAATTAACACAAAATCTTTAATATAGTCAAATATCCAATCAGCATTCAAAATCCCCAATTGTCATAAACATCTTTTCTAGGTTGGGTTGAAAAATGTTTATGTCAATTGGGGATTTTTGAATCAGGAAAAGATGTTATCAATATTATTACTGATCACATTATCATTATAACCTTTGCCAAAGAAACTTCTAGCCTATACACGGACCTCTAGTGACACGGAGCTTGCTGGCTTCCATGGCAGCTCATTTTAATATTTGGATAGCATGACTATGATGACTATGAGGTTTTCATTCAACATAAAAAATATTTTGTCTCCCTATATCTCCCATCCATTGGGTGTTACACAGAACAAATCTGCTCCCTCCACTGCATGACAGCCTATATTAGTTTCTTGTGACTGCCATAGCAAAGTACCACAAACTTAAAACAACAGAAATTAATTATCTCACAGTTCTAGAGGCTGGGCTGGAAGTCTGAAATCAAGGTATCGGCAGGACTATGTTCCCTCTGAATGCTATAAAGGAGAATCCTTCCTTACCTCTTCCAGTTTAGGGGGGTGCTCCCATTCTTTGGCCTGTGGCAGTATAATTCTAATTTCTGCCTCCATCTTTACATGGCTGTCTTCCCTCTACGTCTGTGTCCCAATTTCTTTCATGAAGACACCAGTCATACTGGCGTAAAGGACCACCCTATTCCAATATGACCTCATATTAACTAATTATACCTGCAAAGACCCGATTGTCAAATAAAGTCACATTCTGAGGTTCTGGGAGTTAAGACATCAGCATATTTTGCAGGTGGCACACAATTCCACTCATAACATAGCCCTTCAGATATTTGAAAAAAAACCCATCAAACACCTCACAGTCTTCCCTTATCCTGGCTAAACCTTCCCTGTTCCTTCAGCCATTTTTTTTTTTTTTTTGAGACAGGGTCTCACTCTGTTGCCCAAGCTGAGTGCAGTAGCATGATCATGACTCAGTATAGCCTTGAACTCCCAGGCTCAAGTGATTCTCCCACCTCAGCCTCCCAAGTAGCTGGGACTATAGGCACGTCCAGTTACTTTTATTATTATTTGCAGAGCAGCTTGGGTCTCACTGTGTTGCCCAGCCTGCTCTCAAACTCCTGGGCTCAAGCAATCCTCCCACCTTGGCCTCCAAAAATGCTGGGATTAGAGGCCTGAGCCACTATACCCAGCCCCTTCAACCATTTCTGAGGTTTAGCTTTATTTTTTCTAAATCAGTGCTATTTATTGAATAATTCAACTTACCTGTTATTCAGTTGCAGTTTGGCCATGCAGAATGGATCCACACTATTTCCTCCCTGGATTTGTATACTCTATTTCTATTACTGCTGCCTAAGTTTGAATTCGTGTATTTTCTGTATCTCCTGTTCCTTCCATTCCCCTCACCTCAGGCCAAGTTAGGTGGCCATTTTCTGTGGTTTTGCTTTACCTCTATCATTGCACTTACCACACTATGTAATAATTACTTGTGTGAAAAAGAATTAAGATTGTTCTAAGTCAACTAAATGAGGAAATAATGTATGGTGGTCATAAAATAGCTGATTCATTAAGCATTAATTGAATTCTCTCTATGTGCCAGGCATTGTGCATAACACTGTGGGTACAGCTTTGGATAAGGTGTAGTTGCTGCTCTCAGGAACTCATAGTCTAGTGAGGGATAGATACATAAGAACAGGCAAGAAAAATACAGAAGAATAAGTGCTGTGATAAAGTCGAGTTTAGAATGTCTCAACTGGGCATGGTGGCTCACACCTGTAATCCCAGCACTTTGGGAGTCTGAGGTGGTAGAATCGCTTGAGCAGGGGAGTTCCAGACCAGCCTGGGCAACATAATGAGACTCTGTCTCTACAAATCATAATTTAAAAAATTAGGTGGGTGTGGTGGTGCATGCCTGTAGTTCCACCTACTCAGGAGGCTGAGACAGGAGGGTCTCCTGAGCCCAGAAGTTGGAGGGTCTCCTGAGCCCAGAAGTTTGAGGCTGCAGTGAGCTAGATTGGACCACTGCACTCCAGGCTGGGTAACAGAGGGAGACCCCATCCCCCAATCCCCCAAAAAAGGATGCCTTGAAAGCATAAAAGAGTGATACCTATGGGGTCATGTTAAGGAAATGGGGCATGTTAAGGGAAGCCTTCTTGGAGGAGATGGTGCCTGGGCTCAATCTGAGAGGATAACAAGAAGTCAGCCAGGCAAAGTGGGAGTAAATGGTAAGGGTTGGGATGAGCCTCAGTGCAGAAGCTATGGCATAAAGAAAGGCACAGAAGTACCTGTATGGAGAATTGCAATGTTGCATGCAGTTTGGAATTGTGAAAACAGTTGTGAGTGAACTAGTGTAACCACCCAGCAGATTCCCCTTGCTCACTGCACAAACAAAATCAATTCACAAAGCCCATGGCATTACAGTGAAGAAAGTTTAATTGATGAGAGGCCAGCTATGCCACCTGGAAGACAGAGTTATTATCTAAATCAACCTCACCGAAAACTCAGATCTTAGGAGTTCTCAAAGGTAGTTTGGGGAAGGGGGTGGGAGTGGCTGGACAGTGGGTGCCTGCTGTTGGTTGGTTGGGGATGCAATCATATGGGTGTGGGAAATGGTCCTCTTGCAACTTGAGACACTTCCCTGTGGGGTCACAGGAGCAGTTGGGGGTTCAGGTGGAGCCATCCGTGGTCAGAGCTGCAAAACACCTGAAAAGATATCTCAAAAAACCTACAATAGTGGTGTTGTCTGCAGGAGTAATTAGGGAAGTTGCATACCTTGTGACACCTGAAATAATGACTTGCAATCGTTTATGTCTACACCTTAGTGGAATTTAAGCTCCTCTATCCTCCTAAACTATTGGTCTCTCATTAACTTTACAAAGGTGGTTGGCTGAGTTTTGGAGAAGTGCTATTATCATTTAAACTATAAACCAAATGTTTCCCAAAGTTAGCTTGGCCCAAGTCCAGAAATAATTAAGGGCAACTTGAAGGTCAAGATGGGGATTGGCCAGATCAGATGTCTTCCACTATCATAATTTTCGAAACATTATAATTTTTGCAAAGGCAGTTTCAATAGTAGCTGGCAAGTTTGAGATTTATATGGTCCTGATGTAGTTTGGACTCCATCTTGTAGGCAATGAGGTGTTACATGATCATGTTTTCATTTAAAAATTCTGGTGGCTAGTGGCCGGGTGTGGTGGCTCACGCCTGTAATCCCAGCACTTTGGGAGGCCGAGGCGGGTGGATCACGAGGTCAAGAGATCGAGACCATCCTGGCCAACATGGTGAAATCCCGTCTCTACTAAAAAAATACAAAAATTAGCTGGGCATGGTGGCGTGCACCTGTAGTCCCCGCTACTTGGGAGGCTGAGGCAGGAGAATTGCTTGAACCCGGAAGGCGGAGGTTGCAGTGAGCCGAGATCGCGCCACTGCACTACAGCCTGGCGTCTGGCGACAGAGCAAGACTCTGTCTCAAAAAAGAAAAAAAAAAATCTGGTGGCTGTCTGGAGAATTGGATAGGATCAAAGCAAGAGGCAGAGAGGCCAGCTAAGAGTAGGTCGTGGCTAGTTGGTGTGTGATGAGTTGAGAAATATTTGAGAAATAAAAATCACTAAATTTGCATCAGTATTTAGATATGGGGTGAGTGAGAGAGGTGAGGAGGCAAACATGACTTTCAGGATTCTAGTGTGGGGGTGACTGAGTGATGTTATTGAGACTGGGAATATAAGAAAAGGAATAAATTTGAGGAAGATACAATGAGTTTGGTTTTGGACATGTTAAACTTGAAGTGCCTGTGTGACTTTTTATGCTTGGAGTAAAGTTCTGGCCTGGAGTTATAGACTGAGGTGTCATCAAGATGAGGATAAAAATGGAAACATTCACATTTTAGGGGCTGATAAAGGAGGGGGATCACATGAAGGACAAAGTAAGAACAGGAAGATGTTCAGGGAACTAGGAAAGTGAAGTGTCATGGAAATCAATAAAGAAAGCATTAAACTTAACAGTATTAAATAACAAAGAATGCTCTAGTAAGAAATGGGCTTGAGAAATGCAAATCAAAACCACAATGAGATACCATCTCATGCCAATCAAAATGGCATTTATTAAAAAGTCAAGAAACAACAGATGCTGACAGGTTGCAGAAAATAAAGGAATGCTTTTGCACTGTTGGTGGGGATGTAAATTAGTTCACCCACGGTGGTAGACAGTGTGGTGATTCGTCAAAGATCTAGATGCAGAAATACCATTTGACCCAGAAATTCCATTACTGGGTATATACCCAGAGGAATACAAATCATTCTATTATAAAGATGCATGCATATGTATGTTTATTGCAGCAAAAAACAATAGCAAAGACATGGAATCAACCCAAATTCCCATCAACAACACACTAGATAAAGAAAATGTGATACATAAACTCCATGGAATACTATGCAGCCATAAAAAAGAACAAGATCATATCCTTTGCAGGGACATGGATGGAGCTGGAAGTCATCCTCAGCAAACTAATGCAGGAACAGAAAACCAAACACCACCTGTTCTTGCTTATAAGTGGGAGCTGAACAATGAGAACACATGGTGGTGGGGGGAACAACACACACTGGGGCCTGTTGGGCAGGGGGCAGCCAGGGGAGAGCATCAGGAAGAATAGCTAATGGGAGCCGGGCTTAATACTTAGGTGATAGTTTTTGATCTCTATCAAACTATCATGCAGCAAACCACCATGGCACACATTTGCCTATATAACAAACCTGCACCTCCTGCACATGTACCCCAGAACTTAAAAGTTGAAGAAAAAGAAAAAAAAAAGGTTGCAGGAAAGATTTTGTTTAATGCTTTGCTAAAATCCAAAGAAATGTGATTCTATTCCCATTTCCTTGTTCCCCCTATCTATTAACCCCATCAAAGAAAGAAATTAGGTTAGTCTGACTCATTCTTAGTAATATTGTCTCCCTTTAGTAATCTGAGTGTCTTGGAATTTTTATTAAATTGTCAAATATTTATTGAGCACTTATTATATGCCAAACATTCGTCTAGGCTGTGTTCTAGGGTCCTCAGTAAACAAGACAAAATTTCTGCTCTTGTGGAGCTTATAATTGAGATGTAGTATAGCACAATGCTTATGAGCCTGGGCCGAAATCCTGCAGTCACCGCTGGCTAACCTATGTGGTTGTGAATAAATTAGTTAATCTCTCTGCCTTTGTTTCCTCACCTATAAAATGGGGAGATTAAGGATTATTGTCAGGAGGTTATTATTAAAATGAAAAGAGTTAATATATAAAGTGCTTAGAACAATGCCAGGCACATATTAAGAGATTAATAAATGTTAGTTATTATTCTGGTTTGTGTGTGGGAAGGAAACAAGTCAATAAACAAGAAAATATCAGTTAGTGATATGTGCAGTGGTGATAATTATAACTGGAATATTCGAAAGGAACTAAATGTGTAATTGCTTTAGATTGGGTGATATAATCCGAGAAAATGATGTTTGAGCTGAATTCTGAACAAAAAAGATTATTCATGTGAGGGTCCTGGCAAAGCACACTCCAGATGGGACAGCTATGGCCCTTAAGCCAAATCTGGTCCACAGCCTGTTTTTGAAAATAAAGTTTCATTGTTTATGTATTGTCTATGACTGCTTTTGCACTCAACAACAGAGCTAAGTAGTTGGGACAGAGATCATACGGCCCACAAAACCTAAAATATTTACTATTGGCTTATTACAGAAAATGTTTGCTGATTCCTGCTCTATGCAAAGAGAATAGCAAATGCAAAAGCCCTAGGCAAGGATGAGCACAGACGGATCAAGGAAAAGAAAGAAGCCCTGTAATGGGTAAGAGGACGAGTACTATGAAACTTGTCTCAAATCAACATTAAGCCCACTGCACTGGTCTTTAGTTTGTAGAATTCACCTTTCCCCTTTTGAAAGCTGCTCATTTGTAGTCTGGGGATCTGATACTAATACCTCTCCCAGTTGTATCTTGGAAGTAACTAACTTGTTTTTTATTTCATAGGCGGAAGGGACTAACCTTATCCCAGATGAGACTTTGGACTTTTGAGTGAATGCTGGAAAGAGTTAAAACTTTGTGGACTGATGGGAAGGCATCATTGATTGTATTTTGTAATGTGAGAAGGATATGAGATTTGGGTGGGGTCAGGGGCAGAATAATATGGTTTGGATCTGGGCCCCACCCAAATCTTGTATCACATTGTAATCCCCAATATTGGCAGTGGGGCCTGGTGAAAGGTGATTGGATTATGAGAGTGGATCCTTCATGAATACTTCGTTGTCATCGCTCCAATTGCACTGCCCTGGAGATAATGAGTTCTCATGAGATCTGGTCCTTTAAAAGTATGTGGCACCTCCCTCTTCACTCTGTCTTCCTCCTGCATCCAACCATGTGAGATGCTTCACTTCCCTTTTGCCTTTTGCCATGATTGTAAGTTTTCTGAGGCCAAGCAGATGCCAGCATCATGCTTCCTTACAGACTGGGGAACTGTAGGCCAATTAAACCTCTTTTCTTTATAAATTATCCAGTCTTGGGTATTTCTTTGTAGCAGTGCCAAAATAGCCTAATACATGGGGCATGGCATTTCTTCATACTGGGGACATATTTATTTTAAACCACTCTCTCTTAAGCAGCCTGTAGGGCTTGTTCACAAGTAGTTTTAGAACAATGTCCCATTGATGAGTCCATGGCAAAAGTGCTTTTCTTCTCACCATCCTGTTAAAAGCCCTGGTTAGAAAAGCCTTTGGTCAACCTCTGGATTTCAGACAACTAGCTTCTTCTTTTGAAAGCAGTATGAAGGTCTCCTGCAGATCCTCTTGCACAACAAAATCATACTTCTGTAGTTTTCCTTCTGGAACAGACTGGGCTCTGTGGTGCTGTCCGTAGAAAGTATCTGGAGCCGTTCTTCTGACACCCCCCAAACATTATTAGCAGGAAAAAGCAGCCCATGAGCTAGCTGTCCCTTTCATACTGTAGGTCTGTGGTGCGGTGAGCCTGCTTCAGATTAATTCGATTAAAAGACCTCAAGCTGTATCTGTCAAATGTCTTTTTTTCCTATGGGCCAGATTTATTTTGCTAATAGGATCAACATATGTTATATACAAACGTAATCATTAAATAATTATAAACAAGTAGTTTCATGACATACTCCCAGCCAATTTTGCATCTCTTGCCAGATACAAAACATCTACTTTTCATAAATTTACAGTGAGTAATTTGCATAAAACCAGTGAAAGTCGGGGATATTTTCAAAGCAGCTGCTTATGTGATATGATTAGCAAAATCTCCCCTCCTCACTCCGTCATCCCCACCCACACACGCTATTAGTCATTCCTTTGAATTAATACATTGAAGGCCTGTGTTAAAATTAAAATATTATCTGCTAATAGGGAGACAAATGAAGCTATTAACAGTTAGCTAAAATAGGTTGATTAAATTCCTTAATCATTTAGTAAGGTCTTTTGTGAAAAGGATCCAGAAGCAGTTAAGTTTTGACAAGGGAAAGGAAAGGTCCAGAACATGGGCTGCAGCTTGAGAGGGAAGATGGGGTTTGGGAGCTCAGTATAGAGCGCTGGAAAGCCAGAAACTAGTTTGAAAGCATTGGCAGCTCAGGTGAAAGAGAGACTGATAACAAGTGAAGGCTAAGATGATTTCTAATTGATGGTAAAGGTCATTAAAAGCAAATCTCCTTTACTGTCTGTTTTGCTAAGAGCCAGCTAGCTTTGTTCAGGTATGCCCATGATGAAAGAGATCACTTCTTCACATTTTTAGAAAATTTTCCAGCTCTCTGTGGGGATCACACAAAGTAAGATGGAAGAATTCTTAGAGATCAATTGACTTCTGACTCAACTTTGGGTTCAACTTCTTTTTGGAGCCATACCTTGAAACATTTTTTTCAAACTACAAAGGAAAGTGCCATTGCAGAATATTCAAAGTTACTAAACAAATAGAATCAAAATGGAAACATCCTTTCACAGCTAGGCCATTTTAACCATTTTTGAATGTAAAATTCAGTGGCATTAAGTACATTCACAATGTTGTATAACACTATTTTCAGAATGTGTTCATCATCCCAAATAGAAATTCTGTATTCTTTAAGTAATAATTCCTCATTTCCTCTCCCCTCAGTTCCTGGTAATCTCCATTTTACTTTCTGTGTTTATGCTCCTTGCTCGTAATTGTCTTTGAAAAGGCGATACATGAATATTACAAAAACTCAAGCAATACAAAAGAGCATATGCAATGTTAAATACTTCCTCCTATGCTTGACCCCCAAACAACCAATGTAATCAGTTTCTTAGGTATCTTTCAAAAGAGTCTATGATCATATAAGCATTCATAGACATGTGCCTCCCTGCTTTTCTACACGACTAGTAGGAAATCATACACAGTTCTGCACTTTGCTTTCTTCATGTCACAATATCTGAGATTGTTATATATATATATGCATATCAAATATAAGCATATATATAATTATTTTAATGACTATCTTTTTTATTTATTCCCTTTTCTATTAGTCTGGGATCAGCAGACTTCTGACTCATTAACTTAAAAAAAATTTTTTTTGTGCCAAAAACCACATAACATAAACTTCATCCTTCCAACAATTTTCAAGTGTACAGTACAATATTGTCAACCACATGCACATTGTTGTGCAACAGATCCCCAGAACATCCCCCTCATCCTGCATGACTGAAATTCCACACCCACTGAACAACTCTTTCGTTTTCCCTCCTCACAGTCCCTGACAACCAGCATTCTACTTTCTGTTTCTATGAGTTGACTATTTTAGACAGTCATATAAGTAGAATCATGGAGTATTTGTCTTTTTGTGACTGGCTTATTTCACTTAGCATAATGTCCTCAAGTTTCATCAACTTCGTAACACGTGACAGGATTTCCTTCTTTTTTGAAGCTGAGTAATATTCCCTTGTGTATATATACCATATTTTCTTAATCCATTCATCCCTTGATGGACATTAAAGTTGCTTCTACCTCTTGAATGATACTGTTATAAGCATGGGTTTGCCAGTATCTTTTTGAGATCCTGTGTTCTATTTGCTTGGATATATATCTAGAAGTGAGACTGTTTAATCATATAGTAGTTCTATTTAATTTTTGATGAACCTCCATACTATTTTCCATAGCAGCTACACCAGTTTACGTTCCCCTGTAGTGGCTGTACCATTTTACAATGGTGTGCAAGGGTTCCAATTTCTCCACAACCTTTTAACACCTTACTATTTTCTGTTCTAATTTTATTTTTTGTAGACACATGTTCTCTTCATGTTACCCGGGCTGATCTGTAACTCCTGGCCTCAAGTGACTCTCTTGCCTCAGCATCCCCTCCTGAGTAGCTGGGATGATGAATGTGAGCCAGACTTTGCCGTATTTTCTGCTTTCTTTCTTTCTTTCTCTCTTTTTTGATAGTGACCATCCTAGTGGATGTGAGGTGATATCTCATTGTGGTTTGATTTGCATTTCCATGACGATTAGTGATGTTGATCATCTTTGCATATGCCTGTTGGCCACTTGCATATTTTCTTTGGAGAAATATCTATTCAAGTATTTTGTCTATTTTTAAGAGGTTTTTTTTTTTTTTTTTTTT
>NW_016107504.1:1481441-1484961 GCF_001604975.1 Cebus imitator
TTTTTAGTAGAGATGGGGTTTCACCATGTTGACCAGGATGGTCTCGATCTCTTGACCTCGTGATCCACCTGCCTCGGCCTCCCAAAGTGCTGAGATTACAGGCGTTAGCCACCGTTCCCGGCCCCCATTTTCTCATTTCTTTCCTTTTCTCCCTAAGTTAGAAACAGAGTCTTTTCTGGGGCTTCCTGCTCTTTCCCTCTCCCATCCGTCTTTTGAGTAGGACCGTGATCTCTGAGCCAATGACAGGTCAGCAAACAGGCTGACTCCAGACCAATGGGAGAATCCTGGATTCCAAATGGACCAATTAGCTTATTAGGGACCTGGAATACCTAGATAGCTAGCATCTGCCTCATTGTCCTTGTGGTAATGACCCTCTTGTTTTACTGGTAAACAATTTGAAGGTACAAGAGAAATCCTACTTTTTTTTCCTTTTGATGGTTTTAATCCACCTCCACAACTTCTGCCCGAGGCCAATAAAACACAGCCATTCTCCCTTTGTAAAAAGAAAGAGGGGTTGGGTTTCCTTCAATTGTCTGCTCTTTTCTGTCTCCTCCACTATTTTTGTTTTACTCTGTAGTTAACTTTGCATAGAGCAGCTTCACCGGGAGGATCTGTGCGGTGGACCCGGGCACTTTCTTCTTACTACCGGTTGCAAAGGCCTCTTCCTTGTTGTAACCCGGGGGTTTGTGGGGCCGGGGGACTCGGGGAGTGGCGGGTGGGAGAAGAGTTTAACCATAGTCTTCCTTTTGCATTTCACACACGTTCTGCTCTCTCTGTCGCTCTCTCTGTCACACACACACACACACACAGGCAGGCTCGCGCGCACATACACACAACACACACACACGCACACACACATACACAAACACACACACCCGCCCGGGTCCCTCTCGGTGTGTCTTCCTTCAAGATGACAGGGCGCTGGAGAAAAGGCTGCTGGAATCAGCTGGTAGGTACAGTAGTAACCCGAGCCCCACCCACCGGCTGCCTTTGCTTGCTCAGGTTTCTCCGGTCACTCCTGCCGGGGAGAAGACATGTAAACGTGCCTCCAGAGGAGGGGCTGGGGGAGCTGGGAGTGGCGGGGGTGGCGGAAGGTGAGCCTGGGAAGGTGGCGGAGCGCCGCTTCAGCTGGGGCCCTTCCCAGTGCTCCCTTGGGGTGACAGCCCCAGCCCCGTTTGCCCCCACTCCACCTCCCCTTTGGAAGGGTTTGCCTTTTTTTTTCCTCTGCGGCGGCGGAAATGACACTGTGGTGCTGCCGTGGTGTCATGGTGCTGCCCCTGGACTGAGGGGCGAAAACTCTTTAAGTTTAGCTCGGGAGACCCAGCCGCGGTAGCATTGCGGCCGCCGTGCTGTCCCCTGCGGGGCGCGCGGGCTGGCGGATCCCGACTGCTACGCGGCGTCGGCGACGGTAGCAGCAGCGGCGGCAAAGGCGGGCGGCGGCCTAGAGTGGTGGCGGCGGCGGCGGCGGCGACCGGGGCCCGGGAGCTCTCGCAGGAGCCCGAGCCAGCCCGCTGCGGAGGCAGACGAGCGCCCAGCGCCCTCGGGCGCGCGGAGGAGATGGCTGGCACCTGGGAACGCTATGGGTAAAACGCGCCCTCTCGCCGCGGCCCTGGGGGTCAAGCGTCGTCGCCCTCGCAGGGCTCGGCCCCGGCTCTGGCCGTTCTTCAGGTGCCGCCGGGGCCCGGGGTTGGCCGAGGGCTCTCGGGCTCGGCGGGGCAGGGTGATGGGGCCCGCGAGGCTCGAGACCGCGACGGGGCCCCCAGCCCAGCTCCGGCTCACAGTCATGCTCTTGGGGCCCGGGCTCCTGCCACAGCCCTCCTGGGACGGAGTTTGCACTCTGGGGTGCAGGGCGGGGGCGGCCGAGGCCTCCTGCGCAGCCGGGCCGGGCCGTGCGCGGGCAGTCGAGCGACTCCCCGGGCGCCTGGGCGCGAGTCTGGGAAAGGGCACTGCCGCCTTCCCACGCTCCCGCAGCCAGCAGCCTCCTCGGCCCAGGCGTCGCCCCTTGGCCGGCCGTCTGCCGGGCGGTGCTGTCGTAGCAGCCGGCGTGGCTGCGGACGCCCTGCCGGCGGGGAGGCCCGGTGAAACTTAATCCCTTTTCTGCCAGGGTAGTGATCCTCGAGTCTCCGTCTGGATGGTTCCTTATTTCTGGCCTAGCTGTGAAACCAGCTTTGTGGGGAAGAGGGAAAACTTACATATGTCCACAGGACAGACTGCTACGCAACCAGGGAGAGGTGGGGATTTTCCATTCCTGCCTTGTAAGAATTAAGTAAATAACAGCGGAGTACATTTACAGAAACATTATAGGTGATGATAAGGTTTAGGTTACTTAGCACTTGGTGTGTTGCACATTATTTTTCAGAGGTGTTTCTTCTTACAGCAGGAAATTGAAATCCTAGGGTCGTTGTACTCTTTACTTTCTCTCTCTCTTCCACAGCCCCCTACCCGTTTTCATGATCACTTACCTTCCTATGTCACAGCACTTACTTGCCTACCCAAATTCCCCACCAGGGGCCCTTGGACCCCAGCCTTTCACCCTCAACCTGTGCACTCCCAGCCTCCCAGCCATGCAACCTCTCACTTCTCAACCACTTTGCCTTTTTGAGATTTCTGAGTGTAGGGCAGGTAGATGGTGATGCTTGTGTGTCTCTGAAGAGGAGCCCTTAAAAAAGAGTATATTGGAAACTAAATAGAGAAGTACTGTGTGGGGGTTGATCCCTCTGATTCTCAAGTTGGGCCAGAAGGGCTGCCTTTAACCCCATTCTGCTGCCTCCCAGTATTATCAGTTCTCTGGCAATATTCCAATAGAAGGAAATTGCTGAATAGGGAGTTCTCCTCTCCTACTTTGCTTCTGTTTGGGGAGTGGTTTCATTCTACCCCAGATGGTTAGCTTCCCCTACTCCACCCCCGACCCCCACATCCCCCGTCTACTTCCTCTCATGACTGTACTGATGGATAAACTGTCTTTGCTATTTTTATATATTCCTGCTCAATCAATGAACTTAACATGGATATATAATGTGAGATTTCTCCTGATTGTTCCTCACAACTTGATTTGTGTGGTTGATATGGTTTGGATATTTATCTCTGCTCAAATCTTATGTCCAAAAGTAATCCCCACTGCTGGAGGTGGGACCTGGTGGGAGGTGATTGGATCATGGGAGCAGATTTCTCATGAATGGTTTAACATCATCACCTTGGTTGACTGTGAATCCTCGTGATAGTGAGTAATCTCTCCTGAGATCTGGTCGTTTAAAAGCGTGTGGCACTTCCCCCCAACTCTCTTTCTCCCTTGCTTCTGCTCACACCATGTGAGAACCTCCTGCTCCCCATTCACCTCCCTCCATGATTATAAGCTTCCTGAGTCCTTCCCAGAAGCAGATGCTGGCATCACACTTCCTGTACAGCCTGAAGAGCCATGAACCAATTAAACATCTTTTCTTTCTTTCTTTCTTTCTTTCTTTCTTTCTTTCTTTCTTTCTTTCTTTCTTTCTTTCTTTCTTTCTTTCTTTCTTTCTTTCTT
>NW_016107504.1:1485051-1493035 GCF_001604975.1 Cebus imitator
CCCAGGCTCTGGACTGCAGTGGCACGTTCACAGCTCACTGCATCCTCTACCTCTCGGGCTTAAGTGATTCTTTTACCTTAGCATCTCCAGTGGTTGGGATCACAAGTGCATGCCACCACACCCAGCCAATTTTTGTATTTTTTTGTAGAGATGAGGTTTTGCCGTGTTGCCCAGGTTGATCTCGGACTCCTGAGGTCAAGTGATCTGAAAGCCTTGCCAAGTACTGGGATTACAGGCGAGAGCCACAGTGCCCGACCTACCTCTTTTACTTATAAATTACCCAGTCTCGGGTATTTCTTGAAGGCAGTGCAAGAATAGCTAATGCAGTGGCTAAAACACAGGTCAAGGAGTCAAGATGATCGGCATTCATCCCAAATCTGATGTTACATTGGCTTATGGCTTTCAGACATTCCTATGACTTTTCTTTCATAGTTGGTGCACTTGTGTAAAAACTGTAATGTTGTGTACTAGGTATTGTTAGTCTTGACTTGGTCCTTTGAAGATGAAAGGGTTCTGTAAACCCTCAGCATTATACTTTTTTTTCTTTAAGACAAAGTCTCACTTTGTCGCCCAGGCTGGAATGCAGTGGCTTGCTCATGGCTTGCTGCAGTCTTGACCTCTCTGGCTCAAGCAATCCTCCCATCTCAGCTTCCCTAGCTGGGACTACAGGCACACACTACCACACCTGGCTAATTAAAAAAAATTTTTTTGAGACAGGATTCACCATGTTGCCCAGTCTGGTCTCAAACTCCTAAGCTTAAGGGATTCACCTGCCAAGGCCAAGTGTTGGGATTACAGTTGGGAGCCACCAGAAAGTAAAGGAAATGCTTTCTTTACCCTTTTACCTTCTAAAGTAGGAATCTTAGCTTCCTGAAAACCTTACTTTAGCATTATTAGCCCCCCCCACTGCCCAGAGCCAAATCTTATCATTATAATTAGGTCCTAAATCTGTTTTTTCTCCAATACATGTACAACTGAATGAAAACATACAGAGTAATGGTGATCATTTAAGTTGAGGCTTGAATCATATCTAATGCACTCTAACCTAACAATCTGAGTCAGACTTACTTGAAAACATAACCTCACCCATATTTAGCCTATATGGGGGCAGTTTGTTAGTTTCTAATGAAAAGTGGCATAAATAATTTGGGGCATGGCTATATAAGCATGATTAGCACCTAGTAGCAGAGCCAACAATATTTATTTAGCACCTATAATGGTGCAGCAGAGAACCTCTGCTGATTGAGCTGAGGCCCCAGATTTAGCCCAGTATTTTGGCCTCCTGCTACTTCCAGGCCAAACTCCATACTTGCAGCTCCAGGATTAGGTTAGGGAGGGGCTGCGAAGGACAGAGGTAGAGGCTAGGGACATGAAAGGGTGGCTGTGTCCCTCTTATTTGTTTTCATGACTACTAGAATTCTCATCTGGTATGTTGTACCTTTCAAGACTACCTCTGGGAAGTACTCCTGTAAATCAGAGTGACTTGGTTGCTTTATGAACATATCATCTGAACAGTGCAAATTGATTTAGATAAAATTGATTTAGTTAATCCCTCCCCTAAGAGCAGGGCAACTTGCTCCAACTTGTAGATCCTAAAGTAGTGCCAGTGGGGTCTCAAAATTGCATTCAAATATTGCTCTAGGTAGTGAGCCTGTCCCTTCCTTCATCCCTCCTCCCATTAAATCTGCTGACAACACAATAATTGACATGGGATCTACACAAGCAGTATGTCTGTCTTTATCACTCAGCAAACCTCATTGGCTTGGTGAAGAGGACAGAATGTTGTCTTCTCATTATATCCCGTCGAACTCAAGTTCTGTCTTTTCCAACAGGGACATAGAGCCCTTAAAAGGGTGAAGACAGGGCTGTGGGCACAGAATATGTCTCAAATAGCTGCTCTTGGAAGTACCTGCTTGGCCTTGTGTGTCTGTAATTAGATCTTTATGAATATTGATAATATCCCTGCTGTTGGGCCATGGAGCTCGGCTCCTAGTGGAGGCCAGGGGGTGCTTCATTTCCATTTAGCATTAAGTTTTTATTCTCTCT
The DNA here is from genome assembly GCF_001604975.1 of Cebus imitator. Lineage (NCBI taxonomy): Eukaryota > Metazoa > Chordata > Mammalia > Primates > Cebidae > Cebus > Cebus imitator. Next base: position 1,487,098 of record NW_016107504.1, read on the forward strand.
TAGGCACAAAGGTAAGAATGAGGATCTGTGTTCATGAAGCACTCCTTACTTAGTAAGCAGGGTGTATTGACTTACAACATTGCATCATCAAAAATATGAGATGTAACATGTTGATACTGGATATACAACAGTTTAGGATAATTCAAAATTGTTCACATTTTGATGAATGAGATTTTGGTACCAAGGTGGAATATTGCACTAACATCTGTATTTCGGGTCTCAAAAAAATATTGTGTTCATCACTAAGCAGTGTACAGAAGAGACTAGAAAAGTGTTTCTCAACCAATGTGTTGCGTCATGCTAGCAAGTGAGAAGACCAGATGAGTGGTGTTGAGACAAGAAATTCCAGCTGTAATTATCTTCTTGTGAAGACGGTAATCTACTTTTTATTTCCCTTCTCATCCAAGGATCAATATATTAAATGTGTTCCTTTCTTAGAAGGGGGCATAATTGGAAAAAAATATGAAATATTAAACAAAATAATAAATATGTTCCTTTCTCCACTTTCATATATTAAAACTCTGCTAAGAGTTTTCTGTGGGCTCAGGTAGTCTGTGGCTATTTTTGTTTGCTTCTCTTTCTGTCTTCCCCTTCTTTATGGCCATAGGCAGATATAATACTTTTGATGATGAATCTCCCAGCTTCTGAGTTTTCTTTTAGAAATCCTATAAATTATGAAGACTATTAGATAGCATAAGATGTTTAAAGTATGGGTGGTGGAGGGATTTTGAGTAATGTGTTAACATCCCATCATCCTCTTTTCCATGTAAGGTTCACCTGAATACACTCTAGGATGCTGGCTCAGCCTAAGTGGGTTGGCAAAGTATCATTTGTAAGCGTTATCTTACTTGGGTTCTGATCTCCCTGCAGAGCTCTGGCTGGGCTTTGTCTAAGCTTCTTTCCCGTAGGTCAGACTCCTCTGGTCGATGAACAGCATCCCCAGTCTCTGGATCATCCTCTTACAGAGAGCAGACAATCTGATAACAAACCCATTATACAATTTGAAATTGTCCTGAAACATGAAATCTCAGTATTTCCAATTTGCCTGGATAGGAGCATAATGTAGGGACATGGCAGACAATGCTAATTCATGACAGTGAAGTGTCTTAATATATAGAGCACAGAGATAGAAAAATGGTTTACAGTCCAGAATCCTCGATCACTTTTTCTATAGCCCTTTGTTCAGTGTTGCTAGGATCCATGTGGTTCCCAGGGAAGTAGAAGCTTGATTTCAAATGGGCCTCTGTTCTCTGTCCCTTGTTTCTAACCTGAACTTGGGATCCTCTCAGCCTAACATTTAACATGTCCTATATACATATATTGCCAATTTTACTGTGTAGATGACTGCCTATCCAGGTGAACCACTGAACGTTAAAAAAAAAAAAAACAAATATTTCGTTGGATAACAGAAGTTAGGAAAAGCAATCCTAGAGGAGATGGAAAGCTGTACCAGTAGCTGTAGGTAAATTAAGTTTGTTCTCCATTTGTTTCTCAGCCTTGCAACTGCCAGTGTAATCAAGATAAAGGTGTTATGGATTATATTTAGGATTCCTGTCAATTATCATGTGTTACTTTGGCAAATTCATTTGTTGGTTACTTGGATTAATCTTTTGTGTTTGTAGCAGATTTAGGACTTTCAGTTTTGCTATTTTGATACTCATTTTAATGTTTATATGATGACTGTATTGTATAAAATACCCAATGTTTGGATTTAAGAGCTAATTATTGAAAAGAACAAACATTAATTTCATGTACTATAAAGTATTAGGTAGGCTTTAATAACCTATTAGACAGGAGCTGGCTCTGGTGCTCTCTGCCAGTCGGTAATCAGCCTCCAGTACTGAGCTCTCCCTGTGCGGGAGGAAAGCTTAAGAGAAGAGAAGAGAAGAGAGACAGCCCTTCACTTGGAGAGGGGTGGGGATCCCAGTCTAAAAGGGAAGACATGAACATAAGAAGTACCACAATCAATCCCATGATCTGCCAGAAGTCTTGTGGAGGAGTGTGATTGTCTACCATTATGTCAACCATATGTTTGGGATGAATTTCCAAACGTTTTTGGCTTTTCTTAATAACTTGCTTTTTATATATAATCTGTGAATGTATGATGAGAATACCTGTATTTTTAAAGTAAATTGATACTTTTATTTTATTCTTATCTGATCCTCACAAGACCCTGTGAGATGGGCAGGACAGGTATTTTTCATTTGATAGATGAAAAAGCTGTGGCTCAAAGAGTTTAAATGTACCTAGGATTGCTCAGTTAATTTGGTTTAGATCCAGGACTACAACAGGCTCTGTTATGAGGGTCAAATGAGATAGTGGCTTTGAAATAATTTGAAAAGTATAAAGTAATATACAAATGTAAGGTGACTATTATTAATTATGATTACTGACCACCTAGCCTCTTTTGTCTACGTTTCTATTTTCAGTTCTTATCCTACAGAGTGTGAATTTGATGCATTGGCTGCCTTCTGTGTTCCAAAATGGTCTGTTTTGAGCTTCAAGTCGTTCTTTTCTAATCATGGTGTTCTTGGATTTGGATTTTGGTTTCTTTTTCAGTCCCCAAATATGTTTTCATTAGTTTATATTCCCATGGGACTCCCCTCCTCTTTAGCTGTCCTCCGGAACATCCATTATATCTTTTTTGAGTTACAACAGGCAAAACCACTGTATTTGAGCACCTTGGCTCAGCCAAGGTAAAGTAATGCATTTTGTTTATTTCCAGCTCCTGTGGCTATGATGTCCATCACTTGTTAGCCTTCCTAGTCACACTAATAAATTAGAGTTGTGTTTTTAGGTGCTAGTTTATAATGATCCCAGGTGTCTTTTTTTGTGGTATCAGATAGCAAGAGCTCTATAATAATAGGATGTCACAGCTGGAAAGCATCTTAAAGAGATCATCTGGTGATTCTAGTTCAGCTTGAACATTTTACAGTTGAGGAAACATCAGACTAGCCCAATATTCATTTGCTCGTTCCCCCAAGGCAGGGAGACAGTTTATAGTACTTTAAGGAAGAACTCATGGGACATTAATTTTAATATCCTGAAGAACGTTTATTTTATATTAATTTGTTGGGTTTTTTTAAACCTACAGCTCAGCTCAATTCTTAATCTATGGCCCAGAGATCAGGCTTGGTTCCACACTCATGGATCTTCTGTGAAGGGGATACTGTAACTCCTCGGGAAAGTAGTGAGAGCCCAGAGCCATGCTCTGCAGACCTGGAAGAAAAAAGAACTAGATAGAATAGTAGTTGTTAATTATGCCCAAGTAACATTCGAAATAATAGAATTATGCAAAGTACAGGTTACGACTTCTCTCTTAATCAGAGTTAGCGAAAGGCTAGATTTGGAGGACAAAGCTGAAATCAGTCTTTTATTTCATAAGTGTAGGATGCATTGTTTTTATGTTTTTTAAAAAATTTTAATTTTAAAAATTAATTTTTATTTTTATTTATTTATTTTGAGACAAAGTCTCAAGATGGAATACAGTGGCACAATCACACTCACTGCAGCCTTGACCTGCTGGGCTCATGCAATCCTCCCACCTCAGCCTCACAAGTAGCTGGGACTACAGGTGCACGTCACCACACCCTGCTAATTTTTGTATATTTGTAGAGATGGGGTCTTGCCATGTTGCCCAGCCTGGTCTTGAATTCCTAGGCTCAAGCTATCTGCCTGCCTCTGCCTCCCAAAATGCTGGGATTACAGGTGTGAGCCATCATGCCACACCCATTACTTTTTATTTTGATCACTTTCATTAGAACTCCTTTTGTGTTTCTACCCAGTTACACATCCTAATGATACTTCTTCTAGTTTATGCTCCTCGACTTCTTTTTTCAGAGGTTTTACCCTGTAGCAGAGTGCAAGGTGAAGAAAAGCCACACAGAAACAATTAAACATACTTATTTGACTATATATGGCAGTAACTAAATGATTTGGAAGGGAACTAATCAGGGTGTGTGGATGTGGGCATTTGTTTCTTAATATGGCAATTGGTTCTGCCCTCTCAGGCATTTCATCAATGCATTTTTATGACAAATCGTAAAAACTTTCACGATTACCTGTCATTGAGTCACACCTTATCAGATTCACATCTTGTCTTCATCTTTAGCATAGTCTCTAACTCTGCATAGGTTAGCGATTCACAAACTTTTTGAAATTGCAACAGTTTGCCATTGTTTAATTTTTGTCATGCCACTTCCTCCTGCTAAAAGTATTTCATGATAATGGGAGTCAAATACTTTTCAAGAGTCACTTATATACTTTTTAAAGTGAATAAAAACTGGGAGCTGAGAACTTTGTGACACTCATGGATCACTAGAGATATCCCAGGGTATTGCAAAACCTAAACAGGGAATCACTGACCTAGAAAAACAATTGAAAGGAACAAGCAATCCAATAGAGTTTATAAATACTACATAACCACACAGTTGGTAGTATAGTATAATGATTAACTGTTTACATCATTGAGTCAGACAGACCTGGGATTGAATCTCTTCTTTAAAAAATTGAGATGTAATTCACATACCATAATATTCACTATTTTAAAATATATAATTCAGTGTTTTTTGGTTTCTTCAGTGGTTTTGATATATATCACATTTTGTTTATCCTTTCATCAATTGATGGACATTTGGGCTCTTCCCTTTTGGCTACTATGAAGACAGCTGCTATGAACATTTGTATACAAGTTTTTGAGTGAACACATTTTCAGCTCTTTTGGGTATATACCTAGGAGTGGAATTGTATGGTAACTCTACATTTAGCCTTTTGAGGAACTGTCGAACTATTTCCCAAAAGCAGCTGCACCATTTTTTATTTCCACTTGCAATGTATGAGGGTTCTAACTTCTCCAAATCCTGGCTGACATGTGCTGTTTTCCAGTGTTTGTTTGTTTTGTTTTATTACATTATAGCCATCTTAGTGTGAAGTAGTATCTCAATGTAGTTTTGATCTGCATTTTCCTACTGGCTAATTATGTTGAGCACCTTTTCATGTGATTATTGGCCATTTGAATACCATTTTAGGAAAAATATCTACTGAAATCCTTTGCCCACTTTTAAATTGAGCTACTTACCTTTATTATTGTTGAGTTGTAGGAGTACATTTCTAGAGACTAGACCCAAATCAGATATATTAATATTATTTGCGGATATTTTCTCCTAGTCTGTGGGTTGTCTTTTTACTTCATTGATGGTGCTATTTGCAGCATTCAAGTTTTAAATTTTAATAAAGTACCGTTTATGTATATTTTCTTTGGTTGCTTATGCTTTTGGTGTCATCTGAGAAACTGTTGCCTGCCTAACCTAAGTTCACAAAGATTTATGCCTATCTTTCCTTCCAAGTGTTTTATAGTTTCAGCTCTTACATTTAGGTCATTGATCTGTTATGACTTAATTTTTGTATATGATATGAGAAAGGACTCCAGCTTCATCCTTTTGCATGTGGATATCCAGTTGTCCAAGCAACATTTGTTGAAAAGAGTATTCTTTTTCCATCAAATGGTCTTCGAACCTTTGTTGAAAATCAGTTTACCATGGAGATACATATAGATTTATTTCTGAAGTTTTATCCTAAGTTTGGCTCTTAGTTTTGCTGCTTAGAAATAAGTGTGACCTTGGACAAATTACCTTTTTTTTCTTTTTTTTGTGACAGAGTCTCACTCTATTGCCAGGCTGGAGTGCGGTGGTGCGATCTTGGCTCACTGCAACCTCTGCCTCCCGGGTTCAAGCGATTCCCCTGCCTCAACCTTCCCAATAGCTGGGACTACAGGCACACGCCACCACACCTGGCTAACTTTTTGTATTTTAGTAGAGACGAGGTTTTACCATGTTGGCCAGGATGGTCTTGATCTCTTTACTTCATGATCCACCCACCTCAGCCTCCCAAAGTGGTGTGATTACAGGCGTGAGCCACCACGCCCTGCCTACTTTTTTTT
>NW_016107504.1:1493155-1589864 GCF_001604975.1 Cebus imitator
CCTCCCAAAGTGCTGGGATTACAGGCTTGAGCCACCGCGCCCGGCCTTTTTTTTTTTTTAATTTTTTTTTTTAACAATGATAGTACCTACCTTTTAGAGAGTTGTTGTGAAAAGTAAATGAGACAGTGCACATAAAGGGTATTGTAAAGGTGCTTAGATAATAAGAAAGGTAGGAAAAATGAGGGATAATTGAAAGGATTCTAAAATATTAGGAGTACCCAGAAAAAGAAAGCCTCATAAATTAGAGATGATTGAACATGTTTGAAGAAATTCATAAAAGTATTCAGTTCCCGAAAATTGGCCAAAACAATTACTATATGATAATTAAAAATCAAACAGATTAGAAACAGTATAGAAAAGTTCTAATAAGCAACAGAGAGTACCTTATAATATTCTTTATAGAGGTGAAATCAACTAATGTACTAATCAACTAGAGTACTAATCAACTAGAGTACTAATAATTGGCTTTTTTTCTGTTAAAGATTCTTGAGAATCTTTTGAAAGCTATGGCAACCTTTTCCCCAGAGGAAAAAAAAACAAAAACAAAAAAAAAAACACAAAAAAAACATGTATATATGACATAAAAACCACATTCTGCAAACAGTTCTAGGAAGTTCAGAAGTCCCTGGTTAATAAATCCTATTTTGATCTTACCCAAGGCGATCCTGACCCATAGCATGCTTTCCCAGGCTTAATTTCAGAGTGAGGTTCAAGTGTCACACTAACTTGGAAACAAATTTTAGAGTTCCAGGCAAAATTTAAGAGCTTTTCCTCTGTGCAGGACAATATATATGGCACCCTCTTAAACCTTAGGAAAGCTTTGGTACTCTAATTGTTCTATATAGGTTTCAACACACATAGGCATGGCTTTCAGCAGTACTTCTGACTAAGCCAGGTAGCTTCCCACACAGACATTGAGGAATGCAGGCATACAGTTCTAGAAGAGATAGTAATAGAAGCGCAGTGTGAGGTGAAGATAGGCCTAGAAGACAGAGATATGATTCTGGAAGGAACTCAGAATGAAATAGGCGGATTCAGAGAAAGTCAGAGAGACTGAGGGAGATAAAAATAGAAGTGGAAACATGCTGTTTAGAAATCCTCTTGTAAATAGTCAAGATAAACCTCAGTGAAGGAGGTGAGATGAATGAAATAAAGGTGTAGGGAAAAGAGCACAGGCATTGGCGTTATACTGACCTGTGCTCTGGGTCTGTATGTTCTTGGTTGATTTATTTAATGACTCTAAGCCCCAGTTTCCTAACTGTAAGGTGGATAGAGTAATAGTAACTTTCTCATAAGTTTCCTGAAAGAATTAGTGAAATAATGTGTATAGTGTTGAACATAGTACTCAGAATACAGGAGGTGCTCAATGAATGCTAGTTAATCTTACTCCTAATTTAAGTGATACTTCATTAACTATTATTGAATATAGTTTGTGTGAAGCACAAACTTGTGCTATGAATGAAAATATAAAATTGTTGATACCCTTAAGGAGAAGGAAGAGTTAGATGGAGATACAGCTATGTAAGTGAAATAAAACAGAATATTCCAGAAGCCACCAGTGGTTGAGGTGATAAAAACGTGTAGATGAGAGACCTCTTAGATTTCTAGGCTTGGATGATAATATTCACCAGATAGGGAAAATCAGAAGAGGAGCAGGAGTCTTTTGTTTGTTTTGTTTTCTGGAGTTGGGGGGAGCACAGCAAGTTCATTTATAGTCATGTTGAATTTGAGTATCTGAGGAATATATCAAATGGAGCTATCTAAGGCAATATTCGTGCTGTCAGTACAAGTTGGAATCTTCATCTCTCAAGTCTCTTCCAATACTAAGATTCAATGATGTGTGTACATTTTAGTTGTTGACTTTTTCCTCTGTATAGGTGAACGTTGATAGATGTTATAAGCTACAAAATACTGACCAACAGCTTTCAAGCACCTGTTAATTCTAGAAGAAAAATACTATGTATCACTTTTTTAAAAAGTGACTGTATAAACGTCTGAACCTGCTAAACCAACTGATAGAGTGATTTACAAAAAGATTCTTCACTCTTATAGCCCCATTTCATATAGATTTTCATTAAATAGGTAGTTGAGTGCATTTAAAAGGTTCGATTTAGAAACAGCTTTTAGGTATACATATATTGTACTTAGGCATAAAATATAATTGTACTCAGTATTTATGTATCCTGTGAAGTATACAGATATCACTAACAAATTACAATATCTGAACAAATATCAATGGCAAAGTGAAATTTTGAAGCCCTGATGAGAGTCTCCAATGATGACAAGATGATGAACAAAAGATACTCAAAAGCAAAAATTACTTTTTTTGGGCTCTGTGCCATGGCTCACTCCTGTAATCCCAGCACTTTGTGAGGCTGAGGTGGGTGGATCACTTGAACCCAGGAGTTCAAGACTAGCTTGGGCTACATGGCAAAACCACGTCTCTACAAAATAAATAAATCAATAAAAATTAACTGGACTTGGTGGCATGCTCCTGGAGTTGCAGGAGGATTGCCTGAGCCCAGCAGGTGAACATTGCAGTTAGCCAAGATTGTACCACTGCACTCCACCCTGAGCAACAGAGGGACACCTTGTCCAAAAAAAAAAAAAAAAAAAAAAAAAAAAAAAAAAAAAAAAAAAAAAAAAAAAAAAAAAAAAAAAAAAGAAAAGAAAAAGCAAGAAAGATACGCTTTTTCTTTCCTATACATAGGTTTAACATTTTCAGTCAATAAGATATGTTTTATATTTTTCCTTAGTTAAGGCCAACTTATAATATTTATCTGTGTGTATTTTAATTAATGGAAGACCCAAGGCAATTAAGAATTAAGTACCTGTGTGTTCAGAACAGAAATGCCTGTGGGAGAATAGATAAATTTACCAACAGGTTGGTTTCTTGTCAGTTGGTTGACATCTTTTACTCACTGATGCACACTAAATTGAAGATTATGAGATCTGAAATTTTCTGGCACTTTGCTAATTTCTATCTAGATCTTGATTTGCATCCTGCTATGTTTTAGAAAGTATGAAAATACACATGGGCGATGAGCTTCATAGCAGGCTTGTGCTAGTTCAGCAGGTGTTTAGTAATAAAACCAAACTGAAGACACAAGGCAATATAACTTTATCATTGATCAGCAACTATTGCTGAGTAAGTTGAAAAGTCTGAAATCATTCCTCATTCAGCTTGATGAAATGAAGGGGTTTCTAAAGGTGAGGGAAGAAGATGACAGTGAAAAGTATCATCTTTTGTCTTGAGTAACTCAGTTTACTAGGAATGGAATGGAACAGAAATTTCCATGTGTGATAATAAGAAGTAATTGAAGTTCAGACTCTGAGGAAAAACTTATCCAGTACCAGAATCTTCATTTTCCTAAAGCTCTCTCTTTTTAATGCAGGCTCTTGGAATGGAAGCATTTCAGAAAGTAGAGAGTTACTTTATGGCATTGTTTTCTTTACACCGGATGTGACATAGAAGCAGTCCCTACAGTTTACCTTGAAGTGAAATAGAGAACAATATTGGAGAATAGAGATTGGGAATTTTGCAGGGCCTCAGCCTCATTTTAGCCTGGGAAAGAGATGTCAGTGGAGAATATGTGAGAGAATGATCCATGCCAATATTGTGAGCTGAAATGGTAATGCTAATCAGTCTACCAGGATTCAGAGGTGACCATTTGATTTTATCTATTAGTGCATGAAAATAAACACAGGCATTTTTCTAAAACAAGGTTTGAAGGGGGAAAAAGTCTTCCTGATTAATTCCCAAATTGCTTTCCTATTGCTTAAGCATCCCTAGGGAATCCAGCATGTAAATGCTCCCATTGGTTAGTGCATAATTATGTTATATCCATTTTCCTTTGGAAATGCATAATGACTCTTGCTTTGTATTTCTTGCAGGTGAAAGCCCAGCCTCTGTGGTTCTTAATGCCTCAGGAGGATTATTTTCACTAAAGATGGAAACACTGGAGTCTGAATTGACCTGTCCAATCTGCCTAGAGTTGTTTGAAGACCCCCTTCTGCTCCCTTGTGCTCATAGCCTCTGCTTCAGCTGTGCCCATCGCATCTTGGTCTCAAGCTGCAGCTCTGGTGAATCCATTGAACCCATTACTGCTTTCCAGTGTCCTACCTGCAGGTATGTTATCTCGCTGAACCACCGGGGCCTGGATGGCCTCAAGAGGAATGTGACCCTGCAGAACATTATTGATCGCTTCCAGAAAGCTTCAGTCAGTGGGCCCAATTCCCCTAGTGAGAGCCGCCGGGAAAGGACTTACAGGCCCAGCACCGCCATGTCTAGTGAGCGAATTGCTTGCCAATTCTGTGAGCAGGACCCGCCAAGGGATGCAGTAAAAACATGCATCACCTGTGAGGTCTCCTACTGTGACCGGTGCCTGCGGGCCACGCACCCCAACAAGAAACCTTTCACCAGCCACCGCCTGGTGGAACCAGTGCCAGACACACATCTCCGAGGGATCACCTGCCTGGACCATGAGAATGAGAAAGTGAACATGTACTGTGTATCTGATGACCAATTGATCTGTGCCTTATGCAAACTGGTGGGTCGTCACCGAGACCATCAGGTCGCATCCCTGAATGATCGATTTGAGAAACTCAAGGTAAGGGATCTGGGGAACAGCCCTTACACAACTTTGTCTCATAATAGAGTTATGCAGTTAGTAAGTTCTCTAATAAAACGGGTGACTTTTCCTATATGACAAGTGAGTTAACTTTAAGTTGTTCTCATGAGGATTAACCTGCTCACCTGCAAGTTCTCCCTGGAACCTATCTCATCTGTTGCATAAACATGCTTGCATTCATACACTTTTGGCTAACTTTTGTGGAGTCAGCTCGTGGCCTGCGACACCAGTAGTTCATCCAGGGAAACAGCACCCTCTCTCCTCTGTCAGTGACATATTGCTTATTATATATCTTTGCTATGATCTTTCCACCTCTTCTTTTAAGTATGTGAGTACTTGTGTAGGTGTTCTACAATTAGCATATGTCTCGATTTGCATATGTAGGTATATGGCAATGGGAAGGCAGGGTGTGTCTCTGTGTAGGTGTGGGTGGAGGTGTCTGAGTGTATCTAGGTAGCTGAGAGATTTTTGTGGAGGACAGTAGTGTATGTTTGTGTTTATGTACTCAATACACTAAAGAAACAAAAGTTTCACATTGGCCATTACAAATTGCCATTAAGCATTTAACACAGGGCCAATTCTAACCCTGCCTTTAAAAAACAAAACAAAACAAAGAACTGAAGAAACTTCAGTATACCATGAAATCGGGAGGGATAATTAAATATCTGAACTAAAAATTTAAACTGAAAGCAATAAATATTTAATCCACTATCAAATTTTGTGACAGTGCTTGCTATTATGGGCTACAGACTGAAGCATTTGTTTATAGTTCCTACCTTACAAGTTCCTAGTTTTTTATGTGTGTTCTGTGGACAGAGTTTTCTGAAGTCATTGTGTCACATAATATTTATGTAGAAGTCTAAGTGCCCATTTAAAAAAGTCCTCCTGCCTTACACTGATGATCCAGCAAATTGTTTTATTCCCGTTGCTTGCCTGTTATGTGGTATAATTTCTTTTAAGAAGTGAGCTATTTAGCAGCTATTCTAGAAAAATAAAATGTTTAAATGGATAGTAAAATTGCCACTCCAAATAGAACCTGAGTACATAAGCCAAGCTAGAAGAAAGGCCTAGATTGGATAATTTGTGGTAAAATTTCTTTTAAGAAGCCAGCTACTTAGCAGCTATTCTAGAAAATACAATGGTCTGTGCCTCTTTTGGTTATTATTTATATCAGATCTGTATAAATGTGTACAAAATTCAATTTTTTTATTTCACTCAAGGTGATACTCTTATTCATATCAAGGCTGCAGAGGGCAATAATCTTGTTGACTTCAATTTTTAGAATCATAAAATGTTAGGCCTTTGACTTGGTCTAGTCAAGGCACTATACTTTAAAGTTGTATAAACAGATCTTGATAGATTAAGTGATTTGGTCAAAATCAAAGAAATGATTAGTAATGGGAAAGCTAGAACTGGAACTCAGCCTCTAGACTGAGTTAACTATCCTTTGTACTGTAGCCAGCTGCCACTTTGTTTTGGATCTAAGTTTTCCCCATGAAATGTGATTTGAAACTTAACTTTATGCTTCTGCAACTGTACATTTCATGGTCATAGATAAATGATTAATGACATCAAAGAAGGGACAGATTGTTTAAACTTACAGCCATATAATGACAAAAGATAGGAGTGGGGCTATAGGAAGAGTGGGGGATGTGACGAGGACAGAACAATCTTTGCCAAATATTTGCAGGTGTTGGGACTATAATAAGTCATTGGCCTTGAGAAATATTCCAAACAGAAAAATCTGTGTCCATATGCACTGTTGAGATAACAAAAAGACTGGCTAGTGTAAGCTTGTATCTACAGAAAACTAGCTATTTGAAAACATCCGAAAACATGAAAACATTGGATGATTGATTAGATATTTGGCATCATGAAGCTACAGCCCTCATCTCCAGGGATGGATGGAACACGGACATATTTTACCAAAACATACTTTAGTCTGTGACTAATCAGTAATTTTTGGAGAAAGAAAGCCAGATTTTGAATAGTTCCCCTTTAATATTTTAGGAAATGTGCAGAAAATTCTGATTATAAATTAAGTGGAAACTATTTTTGCTCATTTTTGGAAGGAGAGTGGAAACATATGAATCATTCCCAACCTTGTGGTTCGTTATGTTGTCTGGAACATCTTGGAGTTTTGGGAGGGTGAGAGAGGTACTGCTTGTGCGTGCATGTTGTGGGGGTGGAGGGGTCACTTTGGTTTGGTGCCAAGTATAAAAGGATATTATTTCTCCATGTTAAGCAGAGAGGAAGTCTGGCTTTTAGTGTCACATACACTCACTTCTTTGGGTTAATTTTAAATTGGAAAACCATTTAGGATTACCCCCTTAATCTGCTTGATTCTTCCCCAAGGGAGAAAGCTGGCCAGCAGGAGCTATGCGAGACACTGCCTGAGTATATTCCCCTAGCCCTTGCCCTGAGAGCACAGGAGTCTTGTAGGCGATAGCACCCATACTATCATTATTTCCTTGTATCTATAGCCAGTAGCTGATATAGTGTTTATTTTTACTTTTTGGTTCTTGAACTTCACTGTTGACATTTGTAACTACTTTTTATATACGAACCTCCCTGATTAGGATTAGTGGCTTCTAATATTTATTTGTTCAATAAAGAATAAACAAACCATTATGTTGTAGATGAAAGGTCAGAATAAACAGAAACTAGCCTGTCTTTTTAACATGTACTCAAAATGGATTAGAGGGCTTGGGGTACTTAGCAGAGTTTCATGATCTCATTTAGTTGTCTAATCTACCAATAGGATTGAGATGCAGGACACTTGTCTTTCAGCAGGCTATCAGTAGTTCAATTAATTATTCAATTTTAAAGAATATCTTTATTCATTACAGTTATTGAAGTAGTAAGGCCTATCTGAGTAATTATTTTCTCCATCACCTCTCACTTTTCACACCCTAGTACCAATATATATCTTAGTTTATGATATATGGGACCTTTCTATAAAACGGCTTCACATTTTAGAATTTTCATTATCACATGAGTTTCTATACTTATAAAAGATTGTTGTTATTGTTTTAATAAATTTTGGCTTCATAAAAAGAGGTCAAATTTCGGTGACTGTCTATTGCTGATATACTTCAATGTTCTAAGTTCTGTACAACTTCTTTCTTATGCTGCCCATGTATTTTCCCCTCTACTCCTCTCAAACGTGTTACCTTCATCTACCCAGGTGAGCCTCTTAATCACCTGCAAAACATACCATTCTCTTTTCTGATTCTTAACTCTCACTAGTGTTCTTCTCTTGGCCTGTTTACAAATCCTCCCTATTCTTTTTTTTTTTTTTTTTGCGATGGAGTTTTGCTGTTGTGGCCCTGGCTGGAGTGCAGTGGTGCAATCTTGGGTCACCCCAACCTCAGCCTCCTGGATTCAAGCGATTCTCCTGCCTCAGCCTCCTGAGTAGCTGGGATTACAGGCATGCGCCACCATGCCCAGCTAATTTTGTGTTTTTAGTTGAGATGGGGTTTCTCTATGTTGGTCAGGCGGCTGGTCTCGAACTCCTGACCTCAGGTGATCCACCTGTCTCGGCCTCCCAAAGTGCTGGGATTACAGGCGTGAGCCACCGTGCCTGGCACAAATCCTACCTATTCTTTAATGCATAATTCAAACCCCATAAGACCACTCCAAAACATCACAGCTACATCATAATCTCCTTCAGGTCAGAAATAATGTCTTTTATTTCTTTGATATTCTCCTTAGTATCTTGTACACATAGTATTTGCTCGAGAAATCTAAATGAATTCAGTTTTCATAATGGATTTGCAGGAAATATACCAGTATCTATAGCTTGCTTTAAATCTCATCTTAGAAGATATAAATCTGTCTTGCCATAATGTATACCCTGAAAGTCTGAAAAAAGATCTCCTGTGAACTACTGACAATATTCAAAACCAGAGTGCTAGTAAAAGTAAGGCATGTCCTTAATTTTAAGTGCCTATTCATTTTGATCACTGGATTTTCCAACTGCCTAACCCTATGGTGACATCTGTATAAATCACATGTGATTATTATAATTCTCTTTGAGAGTGATGTCTTCACATTCCATGCCCACAGCCTGCCAAAAATATAGCTGATGAAAACCAGGGGGAGTAAAGGAATTTCCTGAAAGGAATAAATAAGCATATTTTCTTTTTCTCATTTCATTTCCACAAATTCATTACTACAAATAATTCTTAAATGCAGTTACATTTACATATCAGGGATCTTGTTATGAAATATTACCCAGCACTGGAGTAAGCCTTTTATCACGGGAAAGTAAAACACACACACACACACACACACACACACACACACACACACACGAAGCAAGACTGGAAAAGAGAAAGCTAAAGGTTGCCAGACAAAGAGAAGGGACATATGAGACTTGGAGGATGTTCAAAGGAAAGCCACATTGAGAATTAAAAGGTTGGAAAATATAATATTCTAGAATCTTATCACAGTTGACTACTTGTCCTTCTTCCTACTCAGTCACTCTGTCATCCACCCACCCATTCTCATTCTCACTCGGTCACCCCCTTCTCTCAGTCATTTATCTACTTATCCACTTGACACCCACTACTGTCTGCCAAGACAGATACCCTCTCAACCAGTGTACTAATGGGCATATGACTGTTTCTCAACCAGCATAAGTATAAATATGAGAGAAAGAAACCGAAATATAAGAGACTGGGTTGAGTGTATATTTGCATACACATGTATGCATCACTATACATGAGTGTGTATACTCCTGCATAAATATGTGGCTGAGAATGACTCTGTGCCTGTGTATGAAAGTATATCTATAAAATGTGTGTCATTGTATGTGAAGATGACAGAGTGTGTAAATCTTCTGATAAGTTGGGTAGGAGGGGGCTGTGAGTGTAAGGCAAGCTTTCTGTTGCCACCCTAGGGAGAGTTAGAACCTCAGTAGAACCCATCCTGAGGCTAGGGATCAGTCTAATAAATGAGCCAGATCAAAGTCATGATAAGAAAAATCTTCAGTGGAGGCCAGGGTGGGTTACTATAGGTGAGGGAAAAGAAAAATGTTGTTTCTCACTCTCAGTCAGGTACTAAATCACAGTAGCTAAATATAATAAGAGCAAAACTTTTGAGACCAGATTAATGCTCTCTAAGGTCTGGTGCTGATGGCAGTGAACATGTGAATATGGGGTTGGGGACAGTATCTGACAGGTTTCTCAGCTAAACCAGCCTTCAACTCATGCTCATAAAATTATTCTTGCTTGTAGATCTTCCTTCTCTGTGGTCTCTTAAGTGTTCCAGACTTGCTCCCATCACATATAATATGTATAAATCTGTACATGTTTCATGTGTGTATGTGGATAAAATAAATTTTATTTCATCTCTACTCAAACTGTGCTTTAAGACTCATTTGAACCCCTATTCTTTTCTCTGTAAGATTTATATTGATTTCTGTCTCTGAACTCATTTATTATTAACAGGCCCCTGTGTTGGAAGATGTTTTCCATTGTTTCTTTGGTTTGAGAGCAAGTTTAGCAAGTAGATACTCCTATTATCTGTACTCTTATCTTTCTGTTTTTCTGTTATTTCTTTTGACTCAAGTTTTCTCTTCACCAGCATTTGAAAGGAGCTAACAGTCATTTGTTTGAGAACAATTTACAAAATGTTGACTCAGAGATTGTTATTGGGTGGATGGAAATCCTCTCTGTTATTGTTGGGCAAATAAACATATTACAGAAATATAATATAGTTGAGCAAAGATTAAGGAAACAAGAATTACTGAACCCAAAGAAGTGAGGTTTAAAGAGAAATATGTGATAATGGTCTTCAAGTTCATGAAAGGTTGATATAATGAGGTAATGCCTTGTTCTTTGTCTCACATGAAGCTAGAACTGCCAATGACTTAAACTATAGCATCAGGGATTTAGGCTAGGGAATTCATTCATTTATTTAACAGACAATTAATGAACATTCACCTTGTTTACTGAACACTTTGACCACTGTGGTAGGAGCTGGGACACAGGAAATAAGGCACAGTCCCAGTCCTAAAGGGACTTTGGGCTTAGCAGGGGAAATAGACAAGTAAATGAAAAATTCCAATTCAGTATGGTAAGTGCTATGACAGAGGTTTGCACAGGATGCTCTGAAGCACAGAGGAGGGATCAGGGAAAGGATATAATTGAACTTAAAAACAGGGAATCATGAGTGAATTTGTTGGAGAAGAAGGACCAAATGGGAGAGAGTCCATGCAGAAAGAATGGACAAAACTTGGTGAATGACTATCGTGGTTATAGACAAGAGAATGAATTAAAAAGGACTGTTGAGGCAGAGATGTCTTGAAGGATGCTGGAATTGAGGAGGACAAAATTGAAATTAGGAAGGGGTGGCAGTTTTTTTTGGATGCATTGACTTTAATTTGGGTTTGATGTGATTGTGGGTCATTCAACAATCATTCATTCATCAAACATTTCTTGAACATCTATTAGGTGACAGGCACCAGGAGATAGGTGTTCGGGGTACAACGATTAAGACAGCACAGTCTCAGTCCTGATGGAGCTCTCAGGTTAGTGTGGGGAGGCAGATAATTAAGGACACAGTTACAAGATAGTGTGATAAGTGCTATGTCAGTGGAAGAACAGGGGTTGTTACAGAGCATAGGAGGAATAGCAAGATAGAATTTGAGTGAGTTATCGAACTCCGTTAGGGGACAGGAGTTGGGGCAGGAAAGGAGAATGCTCTAGTCAGGAGAAAAGAGTTTGTTGAAACATCTGGAAGACAGAGAGCATACCTGAAAGGGAAAGTGTCCTAGAAGGGGTTAAAATTCAGGCTTTTCCAGTGGCAGAATGATTGAGGCTGGAAAATAGATTTGGGAGTCCTCAGCATGCTGGTAGAGCCATGCAGTAGTGAGCTGAGCAAGGGCCAAGGATTGAGTCTTCCAGAACACTCATGGTCTAGAAATTAGGCATGAAGTAATAGCAGTTGAAAGAGAAAGGGGGATGTGTGTGAAAGGCAGGAAGTGAAGAGCAATAGCGCAAGTGGAATGCAACCCGGAGTCCTCCAGGAAAGTAGAGTTGGCTTTGGCTCACTAGTCTGAGTATTATCAAAATACACACTAGATTTAAGTTGTTAGTACAGGTTTGCTTTTAGAATATCCAAATAATAATGTATGCATTTGAGCTAAAGATGTAATCATGCTATGCACCTGAAGCAGGTTGGGGGGTTGGGAGGGAAGAAACGAATATGGGAGGGTTTAGTTAGCATTTCTGATAAGGGGAGTGGGGGAGATATGGTGGGTCTTGGCTGGAAGATCGCAGAACCTTTTGAAAAGATGGCAACTCTTTCACCTGACTTGAGGATTGGGTTATTTGTAACAAACCTCAAGTACAGTAGACCTATGTGATATACATCCAGTATATCACCTTCATCTCATTCCGAGACGTAGCCTGTGTCTATACAACAGCAAATAAATGTTTATGGAAAGAATAAATTCTGGCATAAGGATGTGGGCTTCAGTTTGTGAACCAGATGGCGTGTTCTGTTGTTGAGAGGCCATATGTAATTGATACATAAAGTGACAGACTGAGCAAAAGCAAAGTAAGTATTTTAAGACAAGCAGTTAAAAAAAGAAAGCAGACTGTGACCCTAAAAGCATGAGAAGATTCTGGCTTCTGGCTTTTGGAAGAGCTGGAAATGTTGGTGTACAGACAGGATGTCAAAAAAGAGCATGTCAAAGAATAGTAATGGGGTCATTGGCTCAGATTATTTTTAAAGATGAAGTTGTCTTCTGTCAATCAGGAAGATTCAGGTTTGGGGTGAATTGGCCTTTCTGCCCTATTTCACTTCTCCCCT
Source organism: Cebus imitator (assembly GCF_001604975.1). NCBI lineage: Eukaryota > Metazoa > Chordata > Mammalia > Primates > Cebidae > Cebus > Cebus imitator. The sequence goes on from NW_016107504.1 coordinate 1,505,608, forward strand.
TCCTATGCTCACCCCAAGGCTCAATTCCCACATAAAAGCAGTCAGGATGCTGTCTAGGTTTAGATAATGTTCCCCTGGTACCTTTTTGAAAGCAAGAGAGAATACAGACATTCTATGACAGTGCCATGCTTCAGTGGAAATTATATGCTTCAATAGAACTAATATAGATTACACCCCCTTGTAGGCTTCGGTACTTACTGTGTCAGGTTGGTGTGTGTAAGTGTGCTCATATATGTGTGAATACATATGCCTTCATGGAGTATGACAAATGGAAATCATGGTCTGGTTTGTGCCATAACGGGGTAATCTGCCTCTCTTTCATAAAGAGGTGGTGTTTTGATATATGACTAGGTTTCTTGAGGGAGCCAATGAGAAAGTTACCTGAAATAATCTGTGTCTAGAGAAGTGACAAAAAGAAAAAAACAACCAGCAATTATTTGAGAGGGTTCAAGAAGCCGTTTCTGTTAATGGGATTCTGTCTGGAAGAAGAATAGCCTGTGCCCAGCTTTCTCAGATGGCAAAACATTTTCCTCTTTGGGAAAGGAATACGAGAGCACAAAGAGGCCTAATCTATACAACACAAATGAAGTAAAACTTGGGTAAAAATGGAATCAGTGCAGACTGCCAATTTAGCTAACTGAGGCATTTTAAAATCTGTTATGCAAATCAGCCAAATTTTTCCCTTACTTTGTGCTGTTCAGACACATGTACAATTTTGTGTGAGCTAGCATGACGTAGTCATCTGGAGGTGAAGAAGGTCTCACAGTTTCATAAACTAAAATGGCTTCTGTGACATCCCTAAAAGGGAAGCACACAAGGACCCAGAGGTAACCTCCTGCAGCAGGAAATGGGAGCTTCATCCTGCCCCCTGGCTGCCAACCTCCTGTCCTGTTTCCTACCAGCAGATATCTCCATTCCAATCTCCCCTGCCACTTTGGCTCTTTAGCTGTCACGGTTCAACTATCCTGAGAAAGTTGCACTAACTGGCTTGAACATAGGGAACCTGGCCCAGTCATTAACTACATTGTACAAGAGAAGAGCAAAACAAACCAATTTTTCAAAACTGAACAACGAAGAGACATGTTTACTTTAATATAAAGAGATTTTACACACACACACACATACACACACACAAACCCTCTTTGTTTACTCAGCCAGAGTACAGACAAGATAATTACTTGGCCAAATCAATCAAATAATTCAAACCTAGAGTGGCCCAGAATTTTTTGTTCTAAATGATTCGTCAGTGCTAGGCATGATACGGAAAGAGTGACTTCCTTAGACTGCATAATCACTTCAATTCTCTGCTTCCCTTTGCATATGTTCATTATTGAGAATCAATTTCAATTTGAGAGGAGGCTTTAATTCCTTGTAAATGAATAGGAAATGAGTAAGTAAATGTTCGGTGTTTTCCTCAAATTATGTCTCATAATGTAAGAAAACAGTGGCAAAAAGCCATCAACAGATGGTGTTTTCATTAGCCAAAGATTTATCTTTCAGAGCATTTTCATATTAATGAAGTAAGGTTGAAATTAGAGTCATCTTGTCAGTTCTAGCTCTGTGTTGTTAAAATGTGCTGGCATTCTGCAAATTGCTAGGGGGCCAGAGCAAACTAACCATTTGCCATAATTTTGTGATAGTAACACAAGGCCCATAGTCTAACCAGACCCCAAATTATGTGTTCAGTCCTAATTTTTGTTTTCGGTGGCTTTATAGAAGCCGCGAGTCTCAGTTCAGGGCCACAAAAGAGAAACACATAGCAAAGATTTTAGTCCTGCTCTGTACTGTGAATTATTTATGAGATATCAGTTTCGTGACCAGTGTTGCAGTGGTTGCAGGTACTTGTTAAAAACGTTCTCCCCATGGAATCCCATGTTTGAATGGAAATGCATTACAGTTGGAAATGCAAATTTCTGATATTGTATTTGCTCAGTGTTCATCAATCTACATTATATTTGCCTAATATATCAATATATTCATTTATGATACATGGAATTTCCATTGATAGGAATTTGGGTCACTACTATAGGAAATCATTAGCTGGGTTCACTACCAATTCCCACTGTCTAACTCAAGCTAGACCCTTTCATCACACTACAGTGCTATTGTATTCTCCTTATGGCCAAACTTTTGAAGAGGAGGTTAGACTTACAGCCTCTATCTTGTTACTACACCATATTCTAACCTCATGATTTCACATATGCTTCCAAAACCCTACAGAAACACCTTTTCAAAAGGTCATCTGTGACCCTCTAATTACCAAATCCACATGCCTTTTATCAGTCCTCATATTTCTTGCATTCTCGGCATATTTGACAGTGACAAATCCTGTTTTGAAACATGTTTCTTTCAATTATCCTCAGTTTGGCCCTACAGGCTTGAATATTGCAGCTTTCTTTTAAGCAGTGTCCCTGCCCTCTGGGCTTTCCTATTTCAATCTGCCCCACGTATTGCTAGGTTAATCTCCTAAATGCAGCCCTGATTATGCCATCACCTTGTTTAACAGCCTTTGGTAAGCTCTCAGTGCTCCAAAAAAAAAAAAAAAAGAAAAAGAAAAAAAGTACAAACTTCTCTCATTTAGGCACTTAAGACCTTTATAACAGGACTTTGGTCTCCATTTCTAACTGCGTCCCCTACTACTGTCTTTCTACCCTCTGTTCTAGCCTAACAAAACTACTGTTCCCTGAACATGCCATATATTTTGTTTCTTTCTACCTTTTTTTTGAGAAGGAGTTTCACTCTTTTTGCCTAGGCTGGAGTGCAACCTCTGCCTCCGGGGTTCAAGCAATCTGCCTGCCTCAGCCTCCCAAAGTGCTGGAATTACAGGCATGAACTGCTGTGCCTGACTGATGTCCTCTTGATAGAGTCAGGCTTTGCATTTTGAAACCTTGCCCCTCTTGTGGGTGAAGCCTCGGTAGCAAAGAAGGAAAGCTGTGAGATACAATGCTAGATTTTGATGAATTCCTCACTCAAAATACTATTTTTTCCTGAAGGATCCTACTGATAAATATAAAATACTATAAGCAAAAACAAAAAAAAATCATGAAATACTGGGGCAAATCTGTGACTGAGGGCTGGATACCTGGGTACCAGGCCTAGCTTTGCATATGCCAATAATATGACTGTGCAAAATACTTTAACTCCACTTTGAAGCTTGGTACTCCCATTTGTAAAATACTGACATTTTCTACTTTGTGGCATTGTTACGGTTTTTAAAAGTATATATGAAATTGCCTGGCATAGTATCTGGCAATAATTCAATAATTACAGATGGTCTCTAACTTACTGTAGTTCAACTTAGATTTTTCAACTTTACAGTGCTGTGAAAGTGATATGTGTTCAGTATGCTTCTCGACTTATGTTGGGGTTACATCTGGATAAGCCCATCATAAGTTGAAAATTTCTTCCATTAAAAATGCCCTCTCTTGGACGTAACTGCATCATAAGTTGAGGAACAAGTGTAATAGTTTTCTTAGTCTACTCATCCATAAAATAAAATAATAATATCTGTTCTTCATATGCTGTGGAATTACTACAAGGGCAAAATGAGATATTGCCTATAAAATACTTTGAAAAGTTAAAGATACTATCTAAGACATTAGGTTTCTTTAATGTCAATAAATTCCTACATCCACAAAGTCATGAATGTTATATTTTCCCCAATAATTAGCAAATGTGCAGCATTTTAATTTGTACCTAAATTAGTCGTTGGCCCATGGCAGATGCCAAATGAATTCTCTGAAATATTTGTCTACTGACTAACCAATTTTCACATGACATTGGTTCTTAAGCTCACTGTTCTTTTTTCCTCTCTTCTCTGTTTCCCTCTGGATTCATACTCTCTGCGATGACAGCAAACTCTGGAGATGAACCTCACCAACCTGGTTAAGCGCAACAGTGAACTAGAAAATCAAATGGCCAAACTAATACAGATCTGTCAGCAAGTTGAGGTACGTAACAGAAATATTTGTGATTGTTCAGAGGACCTGGACTGGGTGACCCTTTGGGGGGACTTCAGTTTTGTCAGAGTGTAGCCCAGTCATTTGGAATGAAGGATTGAATGGCAGTTCTAGAAAGTCTCATTCCTTTAGGATGCTTGTTCCAAAAAAAGTGTCAGAAACCTACGGTTTAAAAAGAATAGAAAGATGGTGGTCATGGATTGGGGAGATAATAGTTCAAGGGTCAACCTATTCTCTTTTCCAAACAGCAGGCAGTATGAGAATCAGACATGAAGTGTGCTTCATCCATCATGAAACTGGACATTATCACTCCTTAAAGAGATTACTGGGGTGTCATAGGGAAGTTGGGAATCCTGGGTGCTTGGGGATAGGGTGAGGTTCATTCAGCACGATATTGTTCCTGTAACAATATTATCAGGACCGCTTCTCCTCTTTCTAGCCCCTCCCCATGGTCCTATCTATACCATGCACCCCACCTGGTCCTCACTCATTACCTTTCCACTTATTCTTGTCATCAACAAATCATATCTATCTTAAAGTTGTAAATTATAAAGTGCCGTCTAATTGTGAGGTTTAAATCAATTGTCATCTACATCAAATCTTAGAGCAGAGCTTAGAAGAGGAGTTGACCTCTTCTTAAGTGGTCATAATATAATAAAGATGTTATTTCTCTTTCTCAAGAGCATGAAACTTATACCATTTTGTTTTGTGTTGATTTTGTTGAAGAGCTGATGGTAGGGCTTCAAGTGTAAACAGGGCTGGGCAAAATATTACAGGATTCCTCATGGGCAGTGGTTGTATAAAAATGTTTCTAATTCTATTTAGAGCCTGATAGTCTTGTTCTAATCTTACTTGCATGACAGATAAATGTAACAGTTCGAGTTTATTTTATTTGAATTTTATTAAGATCTCATTTCTTAATCAAATCTATGGATTCCTGTTTAAGAGACTGTGGAGAATCTTCTTGTAAGGCAAAGAATCCTCTTATTGTATGAGTAAACGTCTGACCCCCAATCATTTGGATTCATAAATTATTGAGTTTCTTCAACTAGAGTGTACTTGTATGATGATCATAACATAGAAATTTAATCCCTTTTGGGCACTCCATTTGTAGAAGTGAGTGGTGCTGTATGTAAGGTCCATAGAGTATTGGTTAAACTCAGATGTGAGACTATAAAATGAAGTGAGGGATTAGGGGAGAAGCATAAGGAATGAAAAGAAAGAACACAAGAGTGTGATTTGGAAAATTGTGTTTTAGACTTGGCTGTTCCATGAACTGGTGTTATGAATGTAAGTCATTTAGCTTCTCAATTTCAGTGTTCTTACCTATAAAATGAGGAGTTGAACTGATGACCTTTGACTCCTTTCTAGATATCACAGGTCATGATGCTGTGAATGGCTACTTTTTAGTCTGTTCTTTTTCTCTCCTGGCTCATTCTTTCCAAGAAGGGAGGAACAAAATATAAAGTATTTCAAAGTGGCTTTCAGCTAACTGGAATCCCCTATGTTCCACTCTGTCAAAGTTTCTCATTATGCTTTTAGATTACAGTATAAGAAATCCACACTGGCAAAGGGACAAGGGAGCATTGTAAGCAGGAGACAAGATAACAGATCCCTTGATTTAGAATTTGCATGATTGAAGGTAGAGTAACAGCTAATAGTGAATAAAATGTGGTTAGAAATTATAATCACCTTCCTTGTTCTCATGAAAAAGACTGTTAAGTACAGAACAAGTTGTAGTGAAAATAGCAAAGTAAGCAGTTTATTTTCATTGCTTATTCACTTTAGGACCTCTCTAAGGACTCATCTTCCCACTCTGAAGAGCTTATCACCCTGGCCAGCCTCACCCAAACATAGCCTATTCTAACCTCTCCCAGCCCATCCTGCCAATCAAACCTTTATGTTCAGGGCCCTACTCTTTTTTTTAAAGTGGCAAGTCTCATAAAACAATCCATCATTGTGTTAATAGGGAAGGCCTCACTTTGGCTTTTTAGGTAACAGGCTGTGTTTTAACAGTGCCTTCCTGAAGTTGTTATTCTTTCCTGAGTCTTAACGAGGTGACACTAGTGCTGCCACATGTAAATGCAGTAAGAGGAAAGAGTACCCCATAAAGTAGATATTCAAGAAGCATTCTTTTATGGATGCTTGTTAAACCCCATCATGTAGGCCACTGTTGCCTCTGGCTACACAAAAGGTCAATTTTTACTAATCCTTTTTTATGCCTGACATTGTACCAGGTACAAAGAAAACAGCATAGGCACAGTATCTACCCTCTAAGGGCTTACATGTTACAAAAATCTACCCTAATATGGATATACCTGTGCAAGAAATACAGACAATTGAATAAAAACATTAATTGAGAACTGGGAAAGAATAGTGAGATACTGTTGAGAGTGAGAATGTGTTTTGGGATTTAACTTCATAGTCTATTGAGTTTAGGATTCTCTGTTTGATGACAGGGACCCTATAGGATGACTTATGGAAGACCATTTCTGTCTTCTGTGATGTCATCCATTCTGAAAGGTCAGGGATGTGCCCTTAACTTCCTCTTTTTTTTGAGATGGAGTCTCGCTTTGTTGCCCAGGCTGGAGTGCAGTGGCACGATCTTGTCTCACTGCAACCTCCGCCTCCCAGGTTCAAGAGATTGTCTTGTCTCAGCCTCCCAAGTAGCTTGGATTATGGGTGCATGCCACCATGCCCGGCTAATTTTTTGTATTTTAGTAGAGACGGGTTTTCGCCGTGTTTCCCAGGCTAGTCCCGAACTCCTGAGCTCAGGCAGTCCACCTGTCTTGGCCTCCCAAAGTGCTAGGATTACAGGTGTGAGCCACGGCGCCAGACCAGCTTACTCTTAATAATAGGGTGAATCCAGGTTACTTATTATCCTCATTCCACACAGAGCCTGTGTCTCCAGAAGCCTCCAGGACAAGCCTCAGGATTAGAAATCGAGTTAATAAAGGGACTTGAGACTTCATAAATGCTTGTAAATACTGTATAAAACGAAATGTATGGTAGAATACTCTCTGTCATGAGAGCCAGATACTGATGAGTGATTTGGAATTTTTTCATTTTATGTAATCCAGATTCATATATGGGGAATGACTATATTCTCAGTGTATACCAGGCATTTCACATTGGGCGGGGGTGGAGGATACCAGCTAAGGCACTTCTGAGAAAACTGGAATAGGGTATTTTCCTGTCAAACCTGTTCCCCTTCTTTATTGTCTGCAAATGTTTTTGTCACAGATTGACTTTTCATAAAGGGGCCATAAATACTGCTTCCCTATTGTGGTTCTTTCTCCCTGTTCTCTATTCTCCTCAGAAAGTAAACAAAACTGCAGTCTTCCTATTATAACAGAAACAGAGATTAAGATCACCACAGATTTGTTAGCTGACTTCTATCATAATGCAGCTTGTTATAGTTGCTGCTGAAGGTTTCAGAATTCAGTAGATGGGTAGTTGGAAAATGTTTTCTGTTGGGGCTGGAGAGCATGGGAAGGAGGTAGAGGCAGCTCTAAGACTCCCTTTAATCTAATTAAGGAAGGGTATGCTTTGACCTTGCTACTATAGCGACTTGATCCCTATATATAGTTCTTTGTCCTAGCTCATCAGGCATCCTTTGTTTACGTTTCCAAAGGAAACCTCTGTATAATGCATAGCCAAGGGAAAATGTATACCAACAGATGAATACTTCCTTTTCGCTTGCAATACTCCATGGTTCTGTGAATAATAGGCATTCTAAAACATAATGAGAGGCAAATTTAGTTAAATACTTAGTAATCAGTTGGTCAACAGCATTTATTGAGCATACACTGTGTACTCAGTGTGCTGGGCAATTTGGGGGCTACAAAAGAAATATATGTGTTTGACGACCTCCAGGAACTTTTGGTGTAGTTGGGGAAAACACAGTATGTAGTGAGAAAGAGTATTTATAAAGCAGAATGCTGTACAGAAAGTACAATTGAATGTAGTATAGTCCTTTCAATTTTATTTATTTTGTCTTATTCTTAGCTTTTAGGCCACTGACCAAATTAAAACACTTTTCTGGATATTTTCTGTGCCACCTTTTTTTTCTTTCCAGAACTGCTGTGATACAATGGGTTAATCCATCCTAGAAGCTTCATGGGCAGGTTGATTTCTTTCTGGCTCTTCTCAATCCTTTTAAGGAGCTGGATGACACTGCTCTTTAGCATTAGGAGAAAGAAGAAAGAAAGGAGATGAGTTGGAAGTGAGGGAGAGGTTTCCCTTAGTTTGGGGAACTTCAGCTTTCTGTCTTGCTACTAGGTCTTAGCTTCATTCACTTCTTAAAGTCTTTCTCTTTGGAGTTCAAACTTTAGATGGGTTAATATTCTCTTCTTTCTGCTCCTATTGCTTATTGGAAGGATATTTGGTTTGGGAAGAGCAAGAATCTTGGAGTCTATGTAATAGATGTCTTGCTGCTTCTCCAAGCATAAAATATAAATATTTTATAATAAATTTATTTTAAAAACACTGCTATGGGTGATTTCAGTAGATCCTTAAATATTTTAAAGTAGTTGAGCCAATAGAAGGAATGATACTAAATCATTAAAGCACAAATATGTTTGTTGGTGGAGCCCTCTTTAAGGAGCAGTCAGTGAAATTAGCATAGTTGGAAAATTTAATGGAGAAAATTCATTTTAACCAGATGTTGAAGGAGAAAAAAAAGCTACTCCCTCTGGAGAGACAGAAAGCAGAGGTATTAGTAGAGGTATAAATCAGCACATTTTATGGGGAAAATGGTGCCGTAAGGACTGGATGTATAGAGATAAGTAGGATATGATATGGCACCTGTCCTCAAGAAACACACAGACTGGCTGCGCACCTGATAGGTAAAATGGCAAATAGAATGTGAAGTGATAATTACTTTAATGAATGTAAATGCATGATGACGAATTGGCATGGAGGAAGAAACACTTAGGCCTGCCTGAGAAACTTAGGTAAGGCTACAGAATGGAGATAAAAATTGAGTTATCTTGAAATAAGAGTAGAATTTTGCCAATAAAAATGAGATAAGGGAGTGAAGGGGACCACATGCGAGAACACAGAAGGGTGATCAGCATGGAGACATTCAGGGAACCATCAGAAGTTTAGTTTGGCCAGAATGTAAGACATGAGATTGCGAGAGGTAAGTATGGAGAAGTAAGTAGCTTGGGCCTGGATAAAGAAGAGCCTTGTAGACCATGTATAGGTGTTTCCACTTTAACCTGAGAAGTCTGGGGAGCCATGAAAGGATTTTAAGCAGGTGAATAACTGAATAAAATCTACATTTAAGAAGGATTGCTATGGCTGGAGTGTGGAGCAAATGTCAAGGGTCCAGGGTAAAAAGTGAGGGCAAAGAGATGGGTTAGACTTTTACTGATCCAAGGCGAGATGAAGGCCCAGCTTGAGACAGTGGTGGTAGGATTAGGGAAGATGGGACAATTTCAAAACATTTCTAGGAGGTAGATCTGTATTAATTTGTGATCAGTTAATGGGTGAAGGAGTGAGGGAGAAGAAATACTACGATGTTCCACAGGGTTCTGGTTTAGATGACCAAATGTGTCTATGGCCTTCCTTTTTAGACCTGCAAGGTTTATTGTGCTCTGGGTCAGAAAGGCAGGTAGGAAATGTCCAGTAGAAAGCTGGATAGCTGGATTTAGAGGTCAAGAGAGAGGTCTGGTCAAAGGATATACTTGGAAGTCATTAGCAGCCTCGTAGCACTTAAAGCCATGGAGAATGTATAGATTGAAAAGATGGCCTGGGACAGATCTCCAGCCCAACTGTTTGTCACTCACAATACAATAACCAACTGACTTTCCAAAAATAAATAGAAAGACTGTGGTGCTTTTGATGAGATTACTGAAGAATGCTGTGCATTTTGAAAATTAAATATCAAAAGTAAATTATTCATTTGTGGAAAAAAAATCTAAGGTTTACACGTTATTATCTTAAAGACTACAATAATAAGTAACCCTTACTGAGGATTTCCTGTGTTCCAGCTGAGCGCCTAATATGTGTTAACTCATTTGATCCTCACAACAGCTCTGTGAGATAGACACTGTTAATACTCCTACTTTACAGATAAACAGGGATAAAGAAATATTTAAGTGTTTTGCCAAGGTCATGCCACTGGTAGATAAGAGAGTGGGGATTTGAGTACAGGCACTTTAGCTCCAGAGCCTGTGCCCCTGACCACTCCATAACGCTTCATTTTGAAAGACCAAGGTACACACCAGTTGGATGTCTCTTGTTCATCACCGGTGGTTCCTGGACCCATTGTGAGGATGACTTGTAGTGAGGAAGTGGGGGTGTGAGACAGGGATGTGAATTCTGAAGGAGAGCAAAGGAGAAACAGAAAGAGCAGTCAAGAAATGAGGAAAACCAACAAAAACAGAGGATCAAAATATCAGAGGAAGGAAAGGCCTTCAAAATGTGGAAGATTTGATGAGTCCGTTGAAGCAGAGACATAGAAGAAGATTTTATTAGTGATCTTTGAGGGGGAAGGTTCTGTGCAAGTATGAAGATGGAACATAAACTGAAGGAGGTCAAGGAGAAAGTAAATTATAAGGAAATGCAAGTCTGAGTGTGGTGGCTCATGCCTGTAATTCCAGCACTTTGGGAGGCCAAGGTGGGTGGATCACCTTGGGTCAGGAGTTCTAGACCAGCCTGGCCGATATGGTGAAACTCCTTTTCTACCAAAAATACAAAAATTAGCCAGACGTGGTGGTAGACACCTGTAATCCCAGCTACACGGGCAGCTAAGTCAGGAGACGGAGGTTGCGGTGAGCCAAGATCATGCCATTGCACTCCAGCTTGGGTGATAAGAGTAAAACTCCGTCACACACACACACACACACACACACACACACACACAGAGAGAGAGAGAGAGAGAGAGAGAGAAAGAGAGAGAGAGAGAAGGAAATGCAGATTGCAAGAAGTTTGATCATAAAGGTGAAGCAAGAAATAGGGTGGTAGTTATTATCCTTTCAAAGGGCAGAAAAGTCAGACTCATAAATGCTCTGGTCATGTATTATTCTGCTACTGATGAGTTAACAATAGGAATCAGTAGATCCACTGCCTTCATCCACATATGCTTCACTTCCCTTCCTGACTTGGTATCCAGCTTCGTCTCCAACCCAGGACACTGTAGCCTCAGTTTCTACAGCTTGCCTCTCCCAAAAATGGTATGTAGGTCCTGGGAGGCAGTGTGCTATGACAGCTTTGGAGTTGGACAGACAGGAGTCATGTTAGCTGTGCAGCCTTGAAGACATAATTTTTCTGAGCCTCAGTTTCGCCATCTATAAAACTTGAACTAATAGTACCTTGAAGGGAAAGGCAATACATGTAAAGTACCTGCTACTGTGCCTGGCATATATAGTCAAAGCTCAATAAAGGGTGGTGGTGGTAGTACTAGTCATAGTAGCAGAACGAGGAGGAGGAGGGAGAGACCAAGAAAGAGGAAGATAAGGAGTAATAGAAGGAACAGTGGCTGGTAGTAAATTACTGCTAGTAATTACTAATAGTAATTTACTACTAGTAGTAGTAATTTTGGACACTAAACATTTTGTCAGAGATTCCTAGCTCTGACCTCAGGACTTCCAAAGCCTTTTATCACTACCTCTGAGAGTAGGGAGAACAATCATTTCCAAATACTCATAACCAATTTCAAAATTTACATATATTAACTAGAACTTTTTTTGCAAAGAGAGAGGTAATGAAATTGCAGCAGCAAAAATGTTCAGTATCTCAGCCATGTGACTCTACGTAGCCCACCAGTAACTCTGCAAAAGTGATAGACTAAAAAGGGTTATTGTGCTTACTAAGCTGCTAGTTTGTAGCTACTAACTTAAACAAATTTTATTTAGTAAGGAAACATTCACTGCCCTTCTGCAAGAATATCCAAAAGATTCTTTGTGTTGATACTTAAGTAAATTTGCCCACGTTCCTGCCCAAATTCTTCTGGATTACTGCCTTTAAGCAAAGGCAAAAGGAAAGTTTTAAGGAGGGTCACATGCTTTCATCTCTAGTAGTTTTAAAAAGAGAGAGAGTTCTATAAGATTTTTGTATTTGTGATTTAAGATTTTTATTAGCAAAAATGTTCTGTGAATACTTTTGTGACAGATGGAAGAGTAAGGAGAGCAGACTTAAGAGCTCCTGAGAAAGATTTGGATTACTAGTGTCTTGTGAAAATATAGTATGTAGTTTGAAATCACTGTGGAATTATACGTGGAGAAAACTGTTTCCACGAAAGATGGAAAATAAATGCAGTGATCCAGTCAGTCTATTCATTTATGCCATTTATACATTCAATAATATTAAGTATATAACAATTGACATTTAATATAGATAAGAAACCTAAGTTAACTGTGCAGTCCTATGTGTGGACATAGCCTGTGTTTATACTAGAAAAGAAAGTCCTTTATAGTTTTTCAGACACCTAATGCATTCAATCCTTTCTCAAAAATACTTTGTGATCATTTTTCATATATGTCAGTAAAGTAACATTTTTGAGGTCATTAAATGTTACAGTTGAACTATTTGGAGGGTATGAACACATGACAGGGTTTAATGATAAAATTAGTTAGGATTAATATTGTTTTCCTCTCCCTCCTCCCTCACATCTGTAGGGCAGGTAAGCTTTCAGGTTTGGTCATGTCTTCATAACCGAAACAGTTCACATAGGAATGCACTTTCATCCCACTTTTGCACTTTTCCTTTGGCACAGTGAAACTCACAGTCCCATTTCCCACCTGCTGTTTTCCTCCTCTAGTTCTCATTTCTGTGTTCAAATTCCTGGTTACTCACTAAATGACCAGAACACTTGATTAATTCTGGCCCCTCTTGTTTGTTCCACTATTTTCACAATCCACCCAAGTTCCCCATTTCCAATGTGCTCTTGGAAAGTTAATGGAATCCTAATAATTCAGCTAAAGCCCTATCAAGCTTATATACCTTTAAATGTTTCCAGCTCCACTTCTACCTCTAATCCCTCCTTCCATCAACCCAACCAAAACCAAGCAAATTTTAAAAAAACCTGAACTTCAAACCAAACGACCATCACCACAACAGATAGACACACAGCCATTGAGATGTCCTTACTGTTTCTGCCTGTCTAGAGGAGTCCAGCTGTGTGGTATGGTAAGCAAAGATTGGGAGGAAAAGAATCTTATTTGAATAATTTTTTCTTGGCGCTGTGCCAGAGACATCATTTCTAATCTCACTTTGTGTTTATGACAACCGTGTGATACAGCCGGTTAATATATTCCCATTTTGCAACTGAGGAACTTGAGGGCCAGAGATACTAGATGCCTTACTCAAGGTCACACATACATAAGCTGGGATGCAGTTCTACACTTCTGTGACTCCAAAGTCCATGTTCTTTCCATTGCACTGTGCAGTCTAGTGGAAACGTTGTTGGTTTACTTGCCACTGATTCTTTTGTGCTCCGACAGGTAGGAGACAGCTCCAGAAAACCCTTTGTTTTTTTCCACTAAATAGCTCTGCCTCTAGAAAAACATACAGTCTATTTTGGGACCTGGCGTTCCTGAATCCGTGGTAAGCCTCTTATGTACTCCTGCCATTGGCCTACCTTTGATAGCCCAGAGCAGCTCTCCATAGTCTGACAGCTCTTCATGGGGCACAGAGGAGAGAGAGTTGCCTAGAGTTGGCAGAAGGAATCAGTAGTGCCCACAATTAGGCATTTACTTGCTCAGATTATTTTTGTGCCACAGAGGGGTGAAAATAAGGCAGGCAGCTTCAGGTATCAACATTGTCCTCAGTCATAGCGTTTATGCTGGGTCTCATATTTCCTTGCTGAGACTTCTGGGATAGGTCCTCATTCTAGGGCTGTGAATGACCATGGTTCAGGGTAAAAGTAGTCTCCATGAGACACAGGTTTTCTTAACAGTTACAAAGAGTTTGACAGTAAAGATGTATTCTCAAAAGTATACTGAATGTTCCCACATTTCAACCAGGCTATAAATAACAAACATAATACCACAATGACTGCAAATATATAGATTTCCTCAAAAAAGAGTGAAAGCATTGCTACCCTTAATGGTGTCTTTTGATGGAATTATTACTCGGAGGTAAATATACAGCCAGGAAATCAGCTATTTACTACCTCAAGACGGAAAGAGAAGCCAGCACCTCTGTCTATTCCCACTACCTCTCCTCTCACCTAAATCAAATCTTAAATCCAAGTTTACTCTATCTCAGCCAGTTCTAAGAACTCTTAATTACTCCTAAGATCTTTAAGTACATTAGCTCATTTAATTCACAAAAGAATCCAATGAAGTATGTATGATTCTCATTCTCATTTTACAGATGGGGAAACTGAGGCACAGAGGTGTAACTTAGGTGTATAAAGTCACAGGTGGCAAATTAGGAGTTTGCATCAAGTTTTACTCAGTTCTATGCTCTTAATGACTATGCTGTATTAAAAATGATGGGCAAAACTAACAACCCATGGCTCCATGTGCAATGTTTTGCAAGTTGCTGATTATTGTGCTTATGGTCTGAATAAGGACAGATATCCAGTATTATGTGAGCGTGTGTCCATGTGGGAATGATGTGGTGTGATACGAGAGCAGTATTTGGGCAAGCCTTTCTTTGTGATGATAATCCCTCCAGAGCATGTATCCTAATGCCTCTGCACGTGCTATGCATCTGTCTATCTATTTCATAGATGGCTGTGCCTGGCTGTTCATCTCTTATGTGTGTGTGGGGAGGGAGTTGTATGTGTAAAGAGGATATCTGTGGAAAAAAGGATATATGCCCAGTGACAGAATTAGTGTTTAAACTGGGTCATGAGGATTGCTTTGACCTCTGTTTTTTTTTCCCCCACTCAAAAGATTCTTTTCAGTCCTTTGATGTTTTCCCCATATGAGGGGAGAAACTGGGACACAACTGGAGGATGTTGCCTTTTGTTTTCTCTGATTAGAAACACTGACCCTTCTGTTGAGAGAAGGTTTTCCTCCTCTTCTCCTCCATATCCCAAACCTGTTCCAGCTTCTGCTTAATAACATCAAAGGCACAAAACAATTATTGGCTTTGGAATAATTTCTAAACCAATAAAACTCTAGCTAAAAATGTATTGTACCAACGCTAGTCACACGGAACTACACAGTTCTACCCTGAGCACCCCCACCCCAATCTATATGTGGGTAGTTTTGCACTGGCATAGAACAGCAGGTTTACGAATATCCAAAGATGTCTTAGAAAAATCTCAGGTGCAGGGGCAAACCCAGTACATGAGGAGGATTAGAGAAGATGATGAGCAACCTAGGCAGGGAAGGATAACAATGATATGTGAAAAGGAAGGAGAAACAATCACAAATGCCAGTTTACTCTATAGTGCACATACAATGAAATTCCTGCCAAATTTGTGGTGTGTTCTAGCATCTGAAGAGCTTTGAATCTTCTAGCACCCTGGGGCTATTCTGGGATTCCAATTGCC
Organism: Cebus imitator; assembly: GCF_001604975.1. NCBI lineage: Eukaryota > Metazoa > Chordata > Mammalia > Primates > Cebidae > Cebus > Cebus imitator. The sequence goes on from NW_016107504.1 coordinate 1,521,022, forward strand.
ACCCACTCAACAGCCAAGAAATTAAAACCATTTCAGGAGGATTCCATTGGCTTTAGAATGAAATGGAATTTATATTATATTGGTAGCTCAGAGAGAACACATATTTAAGAAGTAAAAATCTGATATCACAGATGAATAGGCAAATTGCATATAGTCTGCATGCCAGAGAGTAAAATTAAACACCTTCATGCTTTCGCACTCCATTTCTGTCAAAAACAGGATATTGGCAGCAAACCATCTGAAAAAAAAAATGCAACACTGACCTACAGTGAGTACTGCCAAACCCCATGCTAACCCAGTGACACATCATTAGCTCAGAAGTTGAAAGCAAATTGTGTTCCTAAGGGTTTGGTGTTTTTTATTTATTATCTTTTTAAAAAAGCACTCTTATAAAACCTCTGTCACTTTTTCCTCTGTGGACCTTTATAAAAATGTATTAAGCTCCACTGTGGGTTTAACATAGTGTTATGTAATACAGAGGAATATAGTAGCAAGTGTGTAAGTCACTATCCTTGTCTTCAAGGACTTTATAGTCTAGTTGGGAAAGCAGAAATAACAGTATGAAGCAATGCCAAGCAATATAAAATAATTTAGCACTAAACTGTGTGACAATAACTGTAAGTGCTGTAGTAGTTCAGGAGAGAGAGAGATTGAAGAAGGCTAACATCATTAACATCATTAACATATACTGTTTATTAACACTCAATATGCTCCAGGTATCATGCGAGGTGCTTTACATGTATTATCTCATTTAATCCTCTCAGCTACCTCTGAGACAGGCACTATTATCATGCCTCTTTTTCAGATGAGGAAACTCAGATAGCTAAGTAATTTATCCAAGGGGAGTGTATAGATGAGACTAGAGAGGCATGGAGAGACCTGATTGCAAAAGACCTTAAAAGCCATGCCAAGAAGTTTGGAATTTATCCTAAGGTCAAAAGGAAACCAATTGAAATTTAGTATGAAGCCAGCTGAAATTTAGTATGAAGCCATTTTAAGTATATGTGTAGTGTGTTTTTTAAAAGATTATACTGCCCCTCTGGTGGGTTAAGAACACATTGGGAAAATAAATGATTGGAGACAGAGGGACCAGTTAGGGGACTGTAGTAGCACCGTGCTTGGCACATAGTAGGCACTCAATGTATATTTGTTGGATGGATATATTAATTCAGGGAAGGTATTTTGGTGGACAGATCTAGTGAATTATAAGAGAAGATGATAGAAAGGGATAGATTTGAATTATATTTATCAATATAAATATATATGCAATGTGATGATTAATTGGATGTGGGGAATAAGAAAGAGAAGCTAAGAATAAAGCCCTGGGTTTCTGAGGAGTCAGTGATACCCTTCATTCATTTAGGGAACATTCGAGAAGAATCAGATTTAATGGAACAGGATGTGGGAAAGAGATGAGATCAGTTTTGTTAACACTGAGTTCGTAGTGCCTGTAGTTAATGCAAATTAAATATCCAGTAAGCAGTTAGGTATATAGTTCTAAATTTCAGGAGAGAGACTTAGGATAGAGATAAATATAACTAAGGCAAATGGGGATCTTTTTGAGGTGATGGAATTGTTCTAAAATTAGATTGTGTTAATGGTTACAAAATTCTGTAAATGTACCAAAATTATTGAATTGTCCACTTAAATAGGTGAATTTTTTGGCATGGAGATTATATATCAATAAAGCTCTTAAAATTAAAAAAATTAAGCAAGGTACTGGCACATAGATAGTAATTGAAGCCTTAGAAATGGATGAGGTCACCTAAGTCAGTGTGCTAGAACTCTCAGAATACTGACATGTAAGGGACAGCCAAAGGAGTTGGAATAATCAGAAGGACAACTAGGAAAATCTGTGTCATGGAAGTCGAAAGAAGAAAGTTTTTTCAGAAGAAGTGAAGAGATGATCTTTTAAATAATGATATGAAAGACTTAAATATTTTTAACTGTCACTGGGAAGGAGTGGAACTGGAAGAGAGGTTGAGTGAAGGATAGGGAAGAAGATGGATCAAATGGGGGCCCCAAGAAAGCAGAAAAGGATGGAATGCAAAGCCTCCAGCAGAGGACTGATAAACTTTCTAGAGAGAGATATCACCTCTTCGTAATAGGAGAGAGGAAAGATGATTTTTTTTTTATTGTTTTTGTGAGAATTTAAAAGAATTCCCTAGGATAAATTTTATTTTCTCTGTGAAGAAAGAAGTAAAATCATTTGCTACGATTTTACTATGAGTGAGAAAAGAGGTGGTAGGGTTGAAGCTTTGAGGACGGTAGAGATGTGTACTGCAGAGATGTAGAAAGAGCTGTTAGGAGAAGCACAGAATTAATAAGAAACTTCATATTTTCAGTGGTTTTATTTTTTATATTTTAAGTCTTTAATGTACCTGGAATTTATTTTAGAATATGAGATTGTGAAATGTGTTTTGGGGCATGTAGTTGTGTTTCCTTCCAGATAGATAACATTATGCTAAGCCCGTTTATTAAAAGAACAGTCCTTTTCCTGTTGAGTGGATATGCTACCATTGCCATATATTGGATTTCCATGTGTACTTGCATCTATCTAGACACTATTCTGTTCCATTGATTTAATTTTCCATTCTTATGCCAATACCATACTATTTTGATTATACTGACTTTTTGGTAATATCTGATATTTCTTAAGTATTCTTAGATATTTGTTTCTCCATATGCTTACATATTTGTGTCTCCATATGAGCTGTAAAATAATTTTGTGTAGTTACAAAATACACTCAATTTGGATTGTATCATTAAATTACAGTTGTGTACTAATTTCTGGAAGAAAGACATTTCTATGATATGTCTTCCCATCCAGAATGATGGTATATCTCTGCATTTTTTCAGGTTTTATTTTTGGGACCATCCCTTTAATATTTGATCGTTTTCTTCAAATAGATACAGTATTTTGTTGTTGTTGTTGTTAAGTTGATTTCTAAGTACTTTGTAGTCTTGTCCGTGTTGTGAATGGGCTACTTTTCAGTTTCCATTTTAAAAGCATATGGAGAAAAGCTTTTGATTTTATGCATTTTCTTGTATATAATAATCTTACCATATTGGGAATCTTATATTTTAAAAAACTAGAGTATCAGGTTTATCTAAGGCAACTATGTTTCCTTTACCAATATTTATACCAATTATTTCATGTTATTTCTCTTGCCTCAGCTAAAACACTTAAAACACTGTGATGATATCAGACATGCTTGCCTGATTCATAATGTTACTGGAAAGGGCCTTCACATTTCACCATTTAGTATGAAGTTTGCTATTTGTTTTTATTATGTTTGAGTGCTGTCTTTTATTTAGAATTTTCACTTGGACCAGCTGCTGATTTTGTTTAAAAACCTTTTTAGAATATATTAATATAACCCTATATCTTGACATTATCTCTAATCTTGAATCATTGTTTTATTTTTGGAATAAACAGTGTTTGGTTATGATATTTTATTCTTTGTTGCCCTGCTGCTTTTATTAAGAATTTTTCTCTATATATTCAGAACCGAAATCAATCTATGGCCTTATTTCTGATGTCATTTTTAGATTTCTGATATTGTAGAATTATACTAGATTTAATAAATGCATTTGAGATCTTTTTGTCTTTCTCTGTGGTCTTCAATAGTTTAAGTTTACGGAACTCAGCTCTAAAACCATCTGGACTTGAACCCTTAAAAAAATTATAGCTCGTTAATCACCCTTCCACTCTGGTCTAAAGTTATTAGACTCTTGAGGTTTCATTACTTTTTCTTGGGTAAAAGCATTTAATAGATTTTAAAATCATGTGTTATACATTGCATATGATATTCGCTTATAATTAATATCTATCTGATGGTGTGCTGGTGTTGGTTTGCCAATTGTGTGCATTTCCCCCCCCATATTTTGGTTTAGTGGCTATATATTGGTAGCTTAAAATCCACTAAAGTGTAAGTTTTCACACCATGGAAATCAGCAAGCACTACAAATTGTGGCTGTTTTTTGAGAGCCAATTGTTAAATGATTACCAGCATACTATTGTCTATAAGTGTATCTGCTTTTCCGTGTTAGTATTGTATTTTTGATTTATTTTCTCCCTTTTTCCTTAATATGTAATTTCAAAGAAGCAGCTTTTGATTTTAATTAATTATCCCTTGTAAGGTAATTTCATTTTGATTTTATTAATTTGAGCTTTTTAAAAGTGAATTTCCTCCTTCTATTTACTTTTATTTTATTGTCCTTTTCTAGTTTCTCGAATTGAGTGAATTCATGTATTTTCCATTTTTATATATTTTCCTGAGTAGAGCTTTAACTGTATCCCATGTATTTTGGTATTTACTGTGTGATCTTCCATTATTTTCTATAAAATTAACAACTTTAGTTTCATTTTCCTCTTTTATTACAAGGTTATTTAGGTGTATTGAAGCAGAAAATTTCCCTGACCCCTTTGCTGGCAGGAAATGGAGTGCATGGGTGTTAGAATTAGCCACTTCAGTGCCGGCAGGGGCAAACTCCACTTGCTTGGTCCCACTGTGTTCCACGCCTCGCAAGAGGTGGGGAGCACAGGTGAGCAGGTGAAGGAACTGGGGCAAGTGGTTTTGGGTGCTGACAGAAGCAAAAGCCCATGCTTCCGCACAGCAGAATCTAGGGGGGTGCCCATGTCCCCTGAAGTCCCAGAAAGAGTGTTACAGTTCGTGCTGTTTTACCTTTGCTGTCTATGGATGGCTTAAGTGTTAACAGCTCAGTGGAGGGTCAGGGTGACAGCCTTTTGAACTCACGCTTGAGTTCTTGTTCGACATCCAGGAGGAATAAGGTCACATGAACAAATTGGAGATGGTAAATGTGGGGAATTTTATTGCCAATGAAAGTGGCTCTCAGCGGGAAGGGGAGCTGAAAAGGGAACACAGTGGGAAGACTGTCTTCCCCCGGAGTCTGGCTGTCCCTGCCCAGACTCTTCTTTGAAGCAACACCATCAAGCCGTTCGTCTAAAGTCAAGTTGCTTCTCTCCAACTTCCAACCATAGTCTCCAATGTCCAACTGCTTCTCCTCTTCTCTCTGCTGGTGAAGCCTGGGGTTTTTATGGGCACAGGATGAGGAACAGGGCAGGCCATGGGTGGTTTTGGAAAAGGCAGCATTCAAGCGGGAAAACAGTAATACATATTCTCATTTTGGGCTGCGGTTCTAGGCTTGAGGGTGAGACCGTCGCCAGTGACCTGCCCTCTTCTGCCCAAATTTCCCTGCCTCCTGTCCCTGTCATTTCCCTCCTCTGAAGAGACACATCTAACTGCTGTTAGAATATGGAAGATTATGGTTTTAGCTACTTCCTGCTGACAGAGAGTGTGGGTATAGGGAGAACAACAGTCAGATTCTTCCCTGAGGTCTACCTGAGGGTTCCTGGCAAAAGAGAGCCATTGTCCGAGGCTCTGGTTGCCTGATTGTTTGGAGTTTGATGGCCTCTAGGCGAGAAGAAACAAGTTTTGTTTTACAAGGTTAAGTATGCATGGATCAAATATATGTATTATACAAAGAGGAGTTAAAAGGAGAGAATCTAATGCCAAAGATTACAGAAATAAGTGAAATATACTAATCATTCTGAAAACAACATTATACCCCATGGTATAGAACAGAATGAAGGTTAAAAACAACAAGCATAAGCAAGACTATAAAGAGGCTATCCATAGAAGATTCATTATTAATACTTGTCTTTTGTGATTTTTAGCTTGAGGTCCCCAATCTCTTCACATTGGTACTTTGGGTGCTCTTCTGGGTTGATGCAGGTAACTCTGTTAGCTTTCCAGGCCTTTACTCAGGTATAGTGAATCCAAGGATCTATTCCAGTGACTTTCAGTGCGACAGGAATAGAAAGAAGTACAATTCCTATCAATCTATGTTTGTAGAGGGAGAAAGGGAAGGAAGGACCATTAACAGTACTAGGTCCCCTGGGTTGAACAGAGGTGGCCCTTATTCATGGGATTGGCCTTCAAATTGTTTCAGTTCCTTTTGAAAATGGGCCAAAGAAGTTATATGTTTAATCAAGTCAGAGGTTTTTTGGTGTAGCAAGAAATCATTGGTGAGAAAAGGCCGTCCATACATCATTTCAAAGAGACTCAAATCTAGCTTTGAAGGGGTGTTTCTAACACATAGTAGGGCTATGGGGAGAAGGGTAGTCCAGGGGCAATGAGTCTCCTGAGACAGTTTCTGAGGTGCCTTTTGATAATATTATTAGTCTTTTCTACCTTTCCTGAGGACTGTGGTCTCCAAGCACAATGAAGATGGTACTGTGTGCTTACTGCCTTTGAGACCCTCTGGATGACCGCTTCCTTGAACGAGGGGCCATTATCACTCTGTAGATACTTAAGGAGTCCAAAGCAAGAAATTATCTCATTAATTAGTACTTTTATCACCTCACAGGCTTTTTCTGTCTGACATGGAATTGCTTCTACTTAACGAAAGTATCTATCCATACTAGGAGATACTGGATGGCTCTTGCCTTTGACATATGGGTGAAATCCACTTGCTAGTCTTCCCCTGGGTAGCCTTCTGCCCTTTGGATTCCTGGGGGAAAGAAGCCGTTGATTAAGGGGATTATTTTTAAGGCAGGTCTTGTAAGCATTAACGACCTGTTTAACTATATCAGGTTTTTACCTGAGAACAATTTCTGGGCCAATTGATAGGTTTTGTCCTTACCTAGGTGAAAGTCTTGGTGAAGGATTTTAAGAACTTTCCATTCGTCAGCAGCCTATAGATGAAGCTTGCTGTCCTCCAGTTGTAGCCATCCTTAGGACTGAAAGATGTATCCCTGAGAGGTTGCCCATTCTATTTCCACAGGAGAATATTGACATTTTATTTCTCTTATGGGGTCCTCTCAGATCAGTGGGGCTTCCAGTAGATCAGAAATCTGGGGTCCTCTTGCTGATGATTTAGCTGCTTGGTCTGCCAACCTATTTTGATTTTGCTTGGCTACTTCATCCGTCCCTTTTTGGTGGCCTTTACAGTGTATTACTGCCACTTCACATGGGAGAAAAACCGAGGATAATAGTCTATTAATTTCCTGATGGTATTTAATGGGACACCCATTATCTGTAAGGAAGTTTATCTCTTTCCAGATATCAGTGCAAATGTTGACTGTTTTTCCTTTACTTAATTTGAATGCCCTTGTGGGGGCAATTAGTCTGGCTAATTGAGCACTTGTCCCTGAGGAGAGAGACTGGCTCGTAACAATATCATTCAGAGTAACTATTGCATACCCTGCTTTATGGATTCCTTGTTCTACAAAAGAACTTCTGTCTGTAAAGGGGATCCAGTTTGGGTTCTCTAAGGGGGCTTCCTTGAGATCCTCTCTGGTCACATTAGTGTGTACTACTATCTGTTCACGATCATGTTCAAGCTCCCGAAGGTGACTGGATTTAGGGAGGGTTAGGGTCCTTAATTTAACTTCAGATCCCTTTAATAGTAGAGCTTGATACACGAGGAGGCAGTTGTCTGTTAGTCAGAGATTCCGCTTAGAAGACAGCAGTCTTGCCACATTATGTAGAGTACAAACAGTTAAGTTATTCCCCATGGTTAACTTAGTAGCCTCTGATACCAGCAAGGCTACGCTGCATTTGCCTGGAGGCAGGCTGGCCATCCTTTGGCTACCAAATCAAGCTCCTTACTTAGGTAGACTACAGGCTGCTGGGCTGGTCTGAGCTTGTGTTAGAACTCTAGGGCCATTCTCTTTGTTTCTGACACACAAAGATTAAATGTCTTCCCTATGTGGAGACTACGGGCTGGTGCCTAAGGCAAGGTTTGTTTTAGTTGGTCAGAGGATTTTCTAGTCTCTATTTCCCAAATTAGAGAGTTTTAGCTGCATGCGTCTCCTTTATTGGGTGATATAAGGGACAAACTATTTCACCATACCCAGTTACCCATCGTCTGCAGAATCCTGTAATGACTAAGAATCCCCTCAGTTGCTTGAGGGTTTTGGGGAGGGGAAAGGAGGAGATGGACTTAATACTTTCTTTGCCCAATGCCCTGGTCCCCTCTGACAAGATCAGGCCAAGGTACTTCACTGAAGTCTGACAGAGCGGAGCTTTAGATTTTGAAACCTTATATCCTCTATTAGCCAGAAAATTAAGAAGAGCCTTACTGCCCTCCTGACAGTTTTCCTCAGTTGGAGTGCAGAGGAGAATGTCATCTATATATTGTAAAACTTTAACCTGACGATAAAGAAACTCGGAAAGGTCTCTTGACAATGCCTGCCCAAACAAGTGGGGGCTGTCCCAGAATCCCTGAGGTAACACTGTCCAGGTTAACTGGGCAGTTTGGTTAGAGGGATCCTCAAATGCAAACAAATACTGGGAGTCAGGTGTAACGGTATGCGAAGAAGGCATCCTTTAGGTCCAGGACTCCAGGACTGTGAACCATTTAGTTCCCTCAGGTATTTGAGGCAGCAGGGTATACAGATTGGAAACCATTGGATGTAATGGAACCACAGCTTCATTAACGAGGTGGGGGTCCTGAACTACTCTCCATTCCCCATTGGATTTTTGTACTCCCAATATTGGGGTATTACAAGGGCTGTTGTAGGGTTTAAGGAGATCCTGCAATGTTAAGTTATCAATGATGGCTTCTAGTCCTTTCTGGTTTCAGGGGATTTTGTTTCTGGTTAGGAAAGGAGGTGGGATCCTTAAGGTGGACCTGGACCAGTATTATGGTTGTGGCTTGGCCAGTTTCCCTTGAATTGGCCAAGCTTCTGGGTTAATATCAGTTTTCACTAGGGGGAGACAAAGAGTTTGTCTGGGGGCCATCAGGATGGTGGTCCCCATAGCGTCCAGAATATACCTGTCCAACAGAGGAGTTGGACAAAATTAGAGAGGCACGAGTGAACAAGACGTCTCCTTAACTACAACTAAGGGGTTGGAAAAAATACTGGATTAAGGGCCTTTCTGAGACACCCCTCACATTCGTGCTAAGAGAGGAGACGGGGCCTGGATTGGAGAGGAGTACCGAGAGACCAAACCCAGTGTCCAAAAGGGAGTCCACTTTCCTCCCTTTGATTTCCAGAATAACCCAGGGCTCCTGGATGGTAATGGCGGTCTGGAGCTGGGGAGAAGAGCCCAGGAACCAATCAGTTCTGCTGGACCATTTGGGAGATTAGCTCTGGACCTGGTGACCAGCTTCCCTGGGGACAGTCTGCCTTCCAGTGGTCCCCACTGCAGATTGGACTAGGTTGAGGTGGCTTTCTCATGCTGCCTTAGCAATCCTTTTTTTTTTTTTTTTTTTTTTGAGACAGAGTCTCGCTCTCTCACCAGGCTAGAGTGCAGTGATGTGATCTTGGCTCACTGCAACCTCTGCCTCATGTGTTCAAGCAATTCTCCTGCCTCAGCCTCCCAAGTAGCTTGGACTACAGGTACGTGCCACCACATCCAGCTAATTTTTGTACTTTTTTTTTTTTTAGTAGAGACAGAGTTTCACCATTTTGGCCAGGATGGTCTCGATTTCTTGACCTCGAGATCCACCTGCCTTGGCCTCCCAAAGTGCTAGGATTACAGGCATAAGCCACCATGCCCAGCCCTTGGCAATCCTTTCTAAAATGCCCTAGTATACTAGATCTATGGCAGTTAACAGATGCACCTCAGGAATTCTGGGGTTTGTGGGCTTGCATGGTGGCCATTAAAGCCTCTGCCCCTTTCCTGGATTTTTCTCTCTCCCCTGAGCCTTCCTATCTCTATTACAAAAGACCAAGGTGGCCACTTTTGGGAGATTTACTAAAGTAATACCTGGTCCCAGGGCCTGTTTCTGCAGTTTCCTCCTAACATCAGGAACTTCCTGAGTAACAAATTTATCTTTTAGGATTAGTTGTCCCTCAACAGAACTGGCAGATAGAGAGGTGTGTTTTACCAAGGGCCCTCTTAGCCTCTCCAGGAAGGCAGTAGGATTCTCATCAAATCCCTGGTCTATCATGAGTAGCTTGGTTTAACTGAGAGGCTTAGTTCTGGTCCTACGTAAGCCCTCCATTATGCGCACCTGAAAGTGTCTCCTCTTCCACTCTCCCATCTCAATATTGGGATCCCATTTATGGACATCCAATGGTACTACTTCTCTTCCAGTCTGATAAAGTTTGACCCCCTCCCTGACGTGATATGCGATACTAAGCTTATCCCCAAATCCCTCTGGCAGCTGCAGAGTGGCCTGCTTCTCAGTGTTAGGGTTTGATTCAAAAGTAACATAATGTCATTCCAAGAGAGTTCAAATACTTGTGTTAAATTCTGGAAAGCCTTTATATAACTGTCAAGGTCATCTGAAAACTTGGCAAGATCCCCCTTAATCTGCCTTAAGTCCTGTAGAGAGAAGGGGACTTGGACCTTACTGGGGTCTCACCAGGCATCTGTTGGAGGGGCAAGCATGAGACTGGGGCTTGTCCAGGGTGAAGATTTCTAGGAGGGGGCAAGTGAGAGAGAGAAGCTGGATAGGGAGGACCGTGTGGACCCGGAGCAGCAGGGCCAAAGGTAGCTGGCTCTCCTGCTGGAGGTGCCTCTGGGCTTCATTTCTTCAGTTCCCTGGGATTGCCCCTTGCAATCCTGGATGGCAAACAGGAGGGCTGGACCAATCCTATACTGTCAGCAAAGGTCTGGATTACCTGCAAGGTAATGAAAGTCTGCACATACGGCCTCAGACCATTTGTCCTCACGTTAACTGGAAAGGTCCAACTACACGATGGTATTGAAATGAATGGTTCCTTCCTGAGGCCAAGCCAGTCCTTCCTGCAGTTCATATTTTGGCCAAACCTTTGTGCAGAGGGCTATGAGGTGTTTTACCTCCAGAGTATGAGGGTCAAAGCAGTCCCAGTGATTCAGGATATACTCCAGAGGAGTATAGACTGGGGGTTTTGAAGATAGCTGGCTACCCACTCTGAAAGACAGGGACATAGGTATCCCTCATTTCCCTTCCTTCTTTCAGTAAAAACTTGAGATATGAGGGAGAGAGAAAGCAAGCCTCCTCTTTTTCTCTTCCGTCTTTTAATCCCCAAGACCTGGCAACCTTAGATGGACGCCACCCACATGTGCCATTGCAGCCTGCACTCAAGAAACAAGGAGGTCCTAGAGAATAGGAATTGTCTAAACTCACCTATGCCTCCATCACCCCTACTGTCAGCAACCTTTGAGTTTCCAGGGCCTTATCTATGCCATGGAGCATGGCCTCCTCCCATGAAACAGAAGCTTAATCAGCAAGAATTGGTCCTACCCATTTATACTGTGCCTGTTGCCTCACTTAGGATTCCTCAGATCTGGTTTTCCTTTCTAGGGCTTTAACCCAAAGTTTAAAATTGAATTTGGGGCAAAAAGGTGTATCAGGGGTACATGGATTCATTTAGATTAAGTCCATGATGGGCCCTGCCAAACTTGCAGTAATCAGCCAGTGGGGCCACTCCTCCGTTGCTACCCTATCATAACTAGAGGGCTGAGGTAGTAAAAGAACCCTCTTACGTAGAAAAAGAAAGAGAAAAGCAGCTGAAGAGAGGTAGAAGAACCCCTTGCTCTATGCAAATAGGTTCCTCTAATCACTGTATTCCTTCCCCAGTTTGGACTGAACTGAATTCCTCAGCCAGAGGAGGAAAGGCTCTGTGGGAGGGGATGGTGAGTGGGAAATGCTGGCCGGCTGGCCGTGTGGGGTCCCTAGTTCCCAAGACTGCCCTGGGGCCCTGGCAGCAGCTGTGGTTTTCTCCTGCCTCCCATGGCTGTTGGATGTGGCACGTGCTTTGGATATGCCCAAGTGCCCCAGCCAGGAGGGGAGTGGGTGGGTAGGGAACCTGCTGTGTGCCATGCGTATCTGCAGCTGTTGGGGTGGGAGTGGGGATGGCACCTCTAAGAACAAATGGAAATCACATTGTTCTGAATTGCATGGGCCAAATGTTCATTCTACTTAATAACATTTCTGCAGTTTGCAGCAATACTCTTAACATTATAAAAGAAGCAATAGGAGCCATTTCAAACCGTGAAAGAAGAAAGGAAAGATACCACAGAAAAACCTGAGCGTCTTGGTGGACCAGGGACAGGGTCCAGTTCAGGGGTCTTCCAGCAACACTGCGGAGTGGCATTGCCTTCAGTGCCCCAGGACTTTATTCTGGTCCCACACCATGGCTAGACCTCCGTGAAGGGAAACAGAGCCTTTTATCCAAAAGAGAGAGATGGCAGGGTTGCATCCTGTCCCCTGCAAGTGGCATAGCTCGGAGGAAAGTCTGAGGACAAGACACAGATCTGCATTTTTGCATCTACTCATCCTGGCGTATCCCAGACAAGACCCTAAAATCAAGCAGGAAATTTCCCTGACCCCTTTGCAGGCAGGAATTCCAGTGCAAGGCTGCTAGAACTAGCCAGCTACTTCAGTGCTAGCAGGGATGGAGTCCACTTGCTTGGTCCCACTGCCTTCCACCCATCACAGGAAGAGGAGTGCAGGTGAGCAGGTGCAGGAGCCGGGGTTAATGCTTTTGGGCACTGACAGGAGCAAAACTTCGTGAGGCTCTGCAGCAGCGTCTACGGAGGTGCCATGATCCCTGAAGCCCCAGAAAGAGTGTGACAGTCAGCGCTCTTTTAGCTTCGCCATCCACGGATTGCTTAAGTGTTAACAGGTCGGTGGAGGGTCAGCGTGACAGCCTTTTGCACCTGCACCCAAGTTCTTGTCTAGCGTCCAGGAGAAATGAGGTCACATGAACAAATTGGTGATGGTAAATGTGGGGGATTTTATTGCCAGTGAAAGTGGCTCTCAGCGAGAAGAGGAGCTGAAAAGAAGACAGCAAGCAGGAAGATCGTCTTCCCCCGGAAGTCCAGCCATCCCCGGCCAGACTCCTCTCTGAAGCAATGCTGTCAAGCCGTCCTTCTGAAGTCAAGCTGGTTCTCTCCAACATCCAACCATAGTCTCAGATGTCCAGCTGCTTCTCCTTTTCTCTTCTCTCTGCTGGCGGATCCTGGGTTTTTTATGCGCACAGGATGGGAGGCGGGGTGGGCCATGGGTGGTTTTGGAAAAGGCAGCATTCAAGCAGGAAAATAGGAATGGATGTTCTCACTTTGGGTTCCAGTTCCAGGCTTCAGGGTGGGATGCTTGCTGGGGATCGACTCTCTTCTGCCCAAAATTTCCCTGCCTCCTGTCATTAGCAATATGTTTCTTAATTTTCAACTGGTTAAGGATTTGGGAGTTCATCTTTATGTTATTTTATTCTTATTTTACAAGATAATGATCAGAGATGGTAAACTATAAACTTTTTGTTTATGATCAATTTTAAATGTTCTATGAATAAAAGGGAAGAAAGTATTATTCTGTAGGATGCAACGTTTACATGTAACTATTATATTGATATATTGATAGTTTTTTTTCTATAGCCTTGCTTATTTTTGTTTTGACTTGTTTTGTTAGTTTCACACTAAAACTGTAACCGTCCAGTGGTTTCCTCTTGTCTGCTGCCCAGATAGATATGACTTATCAAGGCAGAGGAATTGGCAATAGAGAGAATTTAACTGACATGAGGCAGGCCATGCCTCTCAGAATTTGGAGACTAGGGTTTTTATTTATTTTTATTTATTTATTTCTTTCTTTGAGACAGGTTCTGGCTCTTTCATCCAGGTTGGAGTGCAGTGACATGATCTCAACTCACTGCAACCTTGACCTCCCTGGCTCAGGTCAGCCTCCCACCTGAGACTCCTGAGTAGCTGGGACTACAAACACATGTTGCCATGTCTGGCTAATTTTTATATTTTTTGTAGAGATAGGATTTCACCATATTGCCAAGGCTGGTCTCAAATTCCTAGACTCAAGTAATCTACTCACCTCAGCCTCCCAAAGTGCTGAGATTACTAGAGTGAGCCACTGTGGCCAGCTTAGGGTTTTCCAAAGGTAGTTTGAAGGAAGGGGTGGGAGTGGCTAGTCATTGCCATTGGGAAGTGGTCTTCTTGCATGCTGAGTCACTTCTGGGTGGGAGCATATGAGTGGTTGGCAGGTACAGGTGGAACCATCCATGGTCAGATCTACAAAAAACCTGAAGAGATATCTCAAAAGGCCAATCTTAGGTTCTACAATAGTGATGTTATCTGCAGGAGTAATTGGGGAAATTGCATATCTTGTGAACTCTGGAATAATGGCAGGTAATCATTTATGTCTACACCTTAGCAGAATTCAGGCTCCTCTATCCTCCAAGCATGGTGGTCTCTCATTAGCTTCACAAAGGTAGAGTTTTGGAGAAGGCTGCTAGAACTAGCCAGCTACTTCAGTGCTAGAAGGGATGGAGTCCACTTGCTTGGTTCCACTGCCTTCCACCCATCACAGGAAGAGGAGTGCAGGTGAGCAGGTGCAGGAGCACCTATTATCATTTAAACTGTAAACTAAATGTCTCCTAAAGTTAGCCTGGCCTAAGCCCAGGAATAGTTAAGGGCAGCTTGAGGGCCAGAGGCAAGATGGGGGTTGGCCAGATCAGATCTCCATCACTCCCATCGTTTTCTCACTGTTACAAGTTTTGCAAAGGCGATTTCAAAATTGTGTCTTTTTTCTATCTAAGGATATTTGTTTCCTAGAAGTGAAATTGACAGTTTAAAGCCACATTTTTCAATGTATTGACACATATTGTCAACAGTCTCTATTTGCCAAGGCAATTTATACTCCCAACCAGAAATGTACAAGGGGACAGATTTTCTTTACCATGCTGTTAAGAGTGCTACTGAATTCAGTCACCTACACTTAGCCTTTTTGGTCAACTCTCGGAGAAAGATTGTTGGATGCTGGGCAGTACTTGAGAGCAGGAGCTCCCACTGGGTTAGTGTTAGGGCTGACAAAATTGATGGATATCATCCAGTGGGCATAGTATCCTGTTACAAATAAGACTGTTGAACTTTTGGAATGTGGGTTACTTCAATACAGAAAGAGGTTACAGAAATCATAAGCAGTTTTGATTTAGCAGTTAAATGTCCCCATGTTCGATTTAAGTAATTCTCTCCACAGTTTCTGCTATCCCTCCATCCTCTAGATTTCTCACTCTCTTTGTTCTGCCCAGTGATGACCTTTTCTTCTCTCTGGTATCTCCTTTGAAACTTGTTTTCTGAGATACTGAAATTTACAATGCTGTATGAATGAACAGTAATCACTGTACAGGTATCTTTCTTTTCATAAAGGGCATACATTCCTGAAAGTAGAATTTTAAGCATGGATGGGGTGTATAGCACCAATGGGGTCTTCTATTTCTTGGATAGGAAACAGCACTCATTAATTATTCATTAGAAATATGGTTTGAAAACATGGTCTTCAAACACCACATGTTCTCACTCATAAGCGGGTGTTGAACAATGAGAACACATGGGCACAGGGAGTGGAACATCACACACTGGGGTCTGTTGGTGGGGTAGGGGGCTAGGGGAGGGACAGCAGGGGGTGGGAGGTTGGGGAGGGATAACATTGGGAGAAATGCCTGATGTAGGTGACGGGGGATGGAGGCAGCAAACCACCATGGCATGTACCTACGCAACAACACTGCAAGATCTGCACATGTACCCCAGAACTCAAAGTATAATTTAAAAAAAAAGTGAAACATAAATCTAAGAGTGAAAAAAAAAAAGAAATATACATGGCCTTTGAAAAATCAGTATTAAATTCCTCTTCATAAAGTACCTGATTCAAACAAATCAACTGTAAAACTATACCTTTTCATATAATCAGGACAATTTAAATACAAAACAAGCATTAGATGAATGATATTAAGGCATTATTTTATTCATTTTGATTCTGCAATAAGATATTGTTTTGTTTTTGAGATGCAAACCAAAGTATTAGGAGTGAAATAACATAATGTCTTGGATTTGCTTTAAAATGCCTCAGCAGAAAAAGGAGGGAGTAGATCAGATAAATATAGAACAATGTTGATGGCTTTTGAAGGGGGATGGACACATGGGGTTTCATCATATTCTCTAGTTTTAAATATGCTCAATTTCATAACAAAAATGTCTAAAATTGCAGTAGTAACATAGTTTCACTGCATCCAGTTTTTTAAAAGGCCAAAATGCATAAAGCAATAATTTTAAAGTTTTCCCTGTTCTCTTTTCAGTCAATCTACGGCATAGCTTATTTTTATACCAAATCCATTTTTATCAAAGTCCTATATCCCCATTCTTAGGACTAGCCTAGTTTTCTTCCATGCCCAATTTATCTTCCTTTGCGTTACATTGTTTGAAGCTCCTCAGTGAGGAGAATGTGAGAAAGGGAAAGATCCAGGTGTAAGAGCTCAACCATATTACTGTCTAAAGACAGTCTATGGGAAAGTGGCTGCTAAGGAGATTCTTTATTAGAAAATATATTTGGAATCTGGTGCTGAGGATGTGAGATCTGAACTCAGTAAGAGATCATAGACCTGAATTGCTACAATATATTCAGAACAAAGTAACTGAATAAGTTAGCTCACTATCTAAATAAGGACAACCTAGACTTTTAGATTCCAGATGATATTAAGAAGAATGATCTATCCAGATTTTGCAGAATGAAGTCACTTCTGAGTAAAACTTAAGTCTTTAAATTATTTAGAAACATTTTATGTACATACATATACACAAGCTGTAAGTTCGAAATCTACCACAAATAGCCAAGAAAATATCGTGCAAGTATCAGTTGTAAATGATAAACTCTGAAGAATTGAAATGCCAGCCATCTCATAGTAAGATGAGTAAGTAGAGACATAAATCAAAACCTGAATTTCAGCTTTTTGGGAAAGAAGTACCAGACCAGGATAGAAGCTTGAAATTGGAGAGGAGTGGGAATGGAAATCAGCATTTATTTAATTCCTACCATGTTCCAGGTAGCGAGCTAAGACCTTTGTCTCTGGTATCTCATTTGATTCTCACACCTGCTTGTGAGGTAGGTAACGCTGTTTCTATTTTACCAGTCAGAAAGATAGCTCAGAGATGTTAAGTGACTTCTCTGAAGTCATTTGGCTTGTAAGTGTCAAAGCAGGAATTCAGATTCAGGCCAGCTTGGCTTAAAATCCAGAGTATTTTCCACTCTACTCTGTTGCCTGAGTAGAAATGGGAACTTAGCACAGGAAAATCTTCAAAAAAAGTGGAAGGTGGTTTTCCTCAAAAATAAAAAAGCTTTAGCTACGAAGAGAACAAAAAAACAGGGTAGATTAGAATGGAACATGGCAGAAGCCATGCCTTGGCCCTGGAGTTAGGATGCAAAGTTTGGGTTGTAACTCTGTCACTTGTTGGCTTATATGACTTTGATAATTTACTTTACCCCTCTAGAACTCAGTTTCCTCATCCATAAAATGCAGATAGTAGTGTGTACCTTATCTAAAAAGATTGTTGTGAAGATCAAATATAGAGATCAAATAAATCTGAAAGCACTTTACAGGCCAAGCCATAACAACTATACAGGTATAATAACTATACAATGTAATTGATTATTTATTTTATTAGCACTAACAATGTATTAAGATGGTCAGATTTTTGGAATTTCCCAGCAGGTTGAGATTCCTTCCTGTTTGTTTTATAATTAATTTATTCCTTTCTCTTTCTTTCTCTTTTCTTCCTTCCTTCCTTCCTTCCTTTTTCTCTCTTCTTTCTTTCTTTCTTTCTTTTTTTCTTTCTTTCTCTCTTTCTTTTTTTCTTTCTCTCTCTCTCTTTCTTTCTTTTTCTTTCTTTTCTTTCTTGTCTCACTTTGTCACCCAGGCTGGAATGCAGTGGCACGATCTTGACTCACTGCAACCTCCGCCTCTCAGGTTCAAGTGATTCTCCTGCCTCAGACTCCTCAGTAGCTGAGATTACGGGCATGAGCCACCACACCTGGCTAATTTTTGTATTTTTAGTAGAGATGGGGTTTCACAACATTGGCCAGGCTGGTCTAAAACTCCTGACCTCATGTGATCTGTCCACCTTGGCCTCCTAAAGTGCTGGGATTATAGGCGTGAGCTACTGCGCCCGACCCATCCTATTCAGAACCTCCGACTCCCTTGGGTTTTTCCACATAGAAACCCCTTCATTTATTTCTTGGCTCATGAGGTAGTTAAGACCCCTGGAAATATGTTCTCAAAACCTCTTTGTTGCCCAGTCACAGATTTCAGCGTTGGGTATTATTCTGAGGATTCCCTTCCCTCTGATGCTTGCATACAAAATTCCTCTGGTTCTTGTCCTTGAGGTTGTTTCCTGGTACTTCTCTGTCTTATTTCCCTACTCCCTTAGCTTGGAAGCAATATAGGCTCTTCTTCAGCTGTTTTCACTCTTCTACTTGGGCCCTTGCCTCTTTAGTGGCCTGGAAGCAGATTGTTTTCTGTCTGCCTGGAATCAGACTTTTTCCCTTTGGTCATCCAAAGTTCCCTGTCTCAAAAAGAATTACTTCTTTTTCCGAACAATGCCCTTTTCGACCTTAGCCATAAGAGTTTAAATTTCCCTGGACCTCCCAGTAGAGATTCCTTGCTCTGTATGTGTATAGGGAGTATCAGGATGGTGAATCTATCTCTCAGAAACAAATGTCTTGGGAGGAGTGCTTATGTCAGACTTGAGTACAGAGAATGGCTAAAAGCTCCCCACAATCTAATCTGAGGCCTAAGAAGGCAGAAACCTTCGCTGACTTGCCTTGTTCTCCTCCCCTTCCATAATTCCATGGTGGTGAAGGCAGTGAAAAGGACAACTTTGGAAAAAGCCCTGGACTAGGAATCAGGAAACCTGGTTTCTGGTGCTGGCTCTATCACCCACTAGTCACATGAACTTGGGCAGAGCAGCCTGTGCAGACCTCTATTAGATTGCCTGCTCTTCCATGAAGGAATGTCTTGGTTACAGGTTGTTTTCTTGGTTGGATTAGAGGCTTCCTAAAGGTATCAGCCGTGGCCATGCCACAATCATTTTGGAAACTGCAGGTTCTAACTGGTCTCTCTGCCCCATCCTGTTCCACTCCTATCCATTTTCCACATTGCTGTAGGAATGAACTTTGTAAAATGCAAAATCTGTCATGTCATTCCCTACCACAAACCCTTTAATGGTTCCCCACTGCCTTTAAGACCCATTATGATCTGGACCCTACCTATCTCTCTAGCATGGTCTCCCAGCCCTTTTTGCTGTCTTGGTCTTCTCTGCTGTGACTCTCCCCTTTCTCTAGCTGACTCATTTCTTAAAAGTATCACATCCTTAGGAAGCTTCCCTTGACCATCTAAAGTCCCCATTTGACAACTGTTGGTTAAGTCTCCATCTTATAAGCACCCAAAGATTATTCTTATTATGTGATAAACCTCTTTTGTAGCACTCTTCAAACAAGTAACTGCTCAGTATTTGCTTCCCTGTTCATTATAAGATTCACAAGATTATGACAGAGGGCTTATCTATCTTGTGTATTGCTAAGTGCTTACTAGAATGCCTAGCGCATAATAACAGTAAAATTTTTTCAATGGTAGTATGAAATAACCTGTATGGTATCCATATAAATGAGTGTTGACTGCTTCAAGAATTGGGCGAATCTTTCATGGTAATCCATAATCTTTGGTCTGTCTATAATCTTTGATGTTCTTATGGATTTCTGAAAAGTAGTGCTATCATTGAAACATCTCCCGTAAACATTATAGAACAGTAAAACAGTTAATATCCTTTTTATCTTGTAATATAATATTACACAGATCTTCTCATGTTATGTAAAAAACATGATCCTTGTCGGTGTCTCTTTTTACTGCTAGAATATGAAGCTATGAATTTGGTATATTAGCTGAAATATTGCTAGAATGTTTTTGTTTCCTTAATGTCTCAAGTTAACAATCTGCTATTTGATCCTTTAACCTGTCTTGAAAAGGCATACATATGTCTCATTATTATTTAAAGAAATTGGGTATTTAATTTGAGAATATATCAATATTTTAACTTTTTAATTGATTCTATTTTTAAAGTGAAAATAAATCAATTTAAAACTTTTTAAAAAGAACAATTGAGTAGATATATTTTATCTTGTTTTTGGAGGAATGTCAATATTGTGAAGCACTGTTCCAAATCCCTTTAAGCAGAATATGAGTTGACTTATTGATAGTAGTATGCTCACTTGGAGACAGCAAGTAGAAAGAGAAGTGATAGAGTTGAGTCTGTCTGGATCTGTTTTATTACTGAACTTCATTTTATTCATCTAAAAAATAGGATGATAGTGTGTACTTTGAAGAGTTGTTCTGAAAGTTGAAAATAATATATTTAAAATACTAGCACATCTAGTGATGCCCTTTTGCTATCTGTACTTTGTATGCTGTTCATTCCACAAATATTTAAGTGTATTTTTGCCTTGGGCCAGAAACTGGGAACATAATGATGGAGATGGCACCTGTCCTCACAGAACTTCAGTTTTCCGTCTGTGGGAGTACTGCTCGGCTCAGGCTTCACCTTCTTCAGGAAGCCATCACCCATGCTTTAAGCCTTTCTCCCAGACTCCCACCTCTGGTTCAGGTGTTCCTCCTCTGTGTCCTCAGAGTAACCTGTGCATACTTTCATCATAGCACTTCTATATACCTATTTGTCTCCCCACCAGACTAAGCTCTCAGGTCCAGTACGGTGCCTTATTCTCTTTTTATACCCAGCACATGGCCTGGTACACTAATAGGCACTGAGAAAGGATATTTGGATAAACAGTGCCCCCTGGTGGCCAGATGTTGTAAGTACACTCTTTTATGCATCAGAAGGATCAGTAAAGCCCATGTGAGTAAAGCACCTAGGAAAGGCAACTTTTTCTTTCTTTTAACGCAGGGAAAGGAAATATTTCAGAATATGTGGTCTCCTAGGATCTCCTAGGTCTCCTAGAGATGTTTTTATTCAAACTTCTCTCCAAATGTTTCATAATTCAGAAAATAATATTTAAATGACGCAACAAATAAAACTATTTTGAGTGTACAAAAAGAAAATGAAAGAGAAATTTGTCTCATGTAATAAAGCAATGTAACATGGTATACTATACAATTCTTTATAATACCTTTATTTCAGAGCCTACACACATTTATTCATTCAACAAATATTTACTGAGCATCTACTGTGTGACAAGCACCATTCTAGGTGTTAGGGATATAGCAGTGAAAAAAACAAAGTGCTTAAATGTAAGGAGCTTACATTCTAACGGGAGGAGACACACAGTGAACAAACATTTGTATTAGGGACTTAAGTGTTACGGATAAAAATAAACTAGGTTACACAGTGGGGTGAGTGTGTGTGTGTGTGAGAGAGAGAGAGAGAGGGAGAGAGAGAGAGAGAGAGAGAGGGAGAGAGAGAGAGAGAGAGAGGGAGAGGGAGATGATGCCATTTGAGCAAAGGCCTGAAGATGTATTAGAACTTCAGAAAACGACAGAAACGTTGGTTGACCAGGCCTGCCTAAAACATTATGGGACTTTTAGAGTTTTCTTTCTTTTTTCAAATAAGTTTAATCTTACATAAAAGATGCTAAAGTGAGACACAGAGTTCCCATATATTATTTAACTAACCTTCCCCAATGTTAACATCTTACATAATCACATAATTATCAGAACTAGGAAACTGTCGTTGGTACAATAATTCTATCAAGCAAACTTATTTGATTTTCGCCAGGTTTTGCATGCACTCAAATTTGTTTTTTTAGGGGATGGATAGTTTTATTAATCTTATTACATTAATAGATTGTTGTAATCGCCACTGAAATTAGGACAGTATTGTTTTATCATCCCCCGAAACTCATTTGTGCTGCTTCTTTATAGGCACATCTGTCCCCCAGCAACCACTGATATGTTCATCATTACTATAATTTTCTCTTTTCTAGAACGCCATGTAAATGTAATCATATAATATGTAAAATGCTGTGATTTGCTTATGTCACTCATCATAATGCCCCTGAGAACCATTCAATTTGTTGTGTATATCAATAGTTTTTGATTTTTTATTGCTAAATAGTATTCTACTATGTGGATGTTTTGCAATTTGTTTATATGTGCCCACAGTGAAGAGCATTTCAGTTCTTTTCAGTTTTTTGCTAATAGAAACAAAACTATTATGACCATTCATGTAAGGTTTTTGTGTGGACATAAATGTTCATATTTCTAGGGTAAATATACAAGGATGAGAGCTAGAGAGTTTTATTTCTTCAGAAGGATTTATAAGCTAGTGCCATGCTTCACAAAACAAGCATTAGATTGCAAAGAACACTGGGTAGGACTCAGAAAATCTGGCTCAAGCCTTGCCTTGTCAGTTAGTAGCAATATGATGTTAGATGAGTCTCTCCCCTCTCTAGGCCCCATGTTAAGTCTCTTAAGTGATGGAGTAGGATGTATTTCTTCAGTCTTTTTCACATCTAATTACATGGTTCCAATGAGATAGAAAGGCGGTTTCTGCCTCATTTTACACAAAATTTATAGCTATGTACATAAAATACCACATGCAAAACCTATCTGTTTCTTCCATGTTCTAGACAGTTAGAACATGTTTTTCTTCCATGTTCTAAACAGTTACCTTGGCCGGGTGTGGTGGCTCATGCCTGTAGGCGGCGGACCACCTGAGGTCAGGTGTTTGAGACCAGGCTGGCCAAACTTGTTTCTACTAAAAATACAAAAATTAGCTGGGAGTGGTGGTGCCTGTTTACGGTCTCAGCTACTGGGTTGGGGTTGGGGGTGCTGAGGCAGGAGAATTGCTTGAACCTGGGAGGTGGAGGTTGCAGTGAGCCGAGATCGTGCCACTGCACTTTAGCCTGGATGACTCCATCACAAAAAAATAAAAAATAAACAGTTACCTTGCATAAAAGAGAATATGGGGAAGACAGTAACTAAGCCTCAGGTTTTAAAGGTTTGGTTGTCTGATCCCTGAGGAGAAAGGACTCCAAAATCAACACAGAATTGCCACATAATGCCATTCCTAAGACATGTATATGGAGCAGATTGTCCTCACTCTCTGTATCCATTATTTTTATTAGTTAGACTTAGGATAAACTAAACACAGAATATATGTGTGTATATGTGTGTGTGTGTGTGTGTGTGTGTGTGTGTGCGTGCGCGCGCGCGTGTGTATGGGGGGGGGTGGAGAGAGAGAGAGACAGATCCTTAAAGTGTGATCTGGGTTAACATCTTAGCTTTGATGCTGACACAGCAAATGCTATGTCTGTTTCATGAACATTGTGTTTTCTTGAATGTATTATTTTAAGAAAGTAATGAATTCTTTGCAGCTCAGTAAGGTGACAAAGCTGTTCATAACAATTTCTTGAGAATTCATCAAATGTACAATTTACCTCTCACTTTTCCTTCTCATCTCCTTTGCACAGAAAGTGACTGTTTATTAAATAAAGCCCATGTCAGCCTCTTTTTTCTGTTACTGAGTCTGAGAAGGTGGGATAATGATCACCTGAGTGGTCCTGGGCAATAATGGGAAGGGGAAGTTTGTTGTGCCCCCCTTCCAGTTCTTCATGTACTGTGTCTGCCTTCTCTCTTCACCTTGTTCTCAACAAAGATGTCAATTAACAATCCTTAAGGTGTTACTATAGTGCTGAGATCCTGACATTTTATCCAAGCACATTCAGAGACTCAAAATGACAGCACAGCTCTCCATAATATATCTCCAACCCCTGTTTCTAGCCTTATTTCCCTCCATTGCATCTGTCAGACTGATCTGCTTTAACCAAACACGTTTTCTATTTTCCTGCCTATGCATTTGTTCGTGCTATTCATATCATTCTCTCTGCCTAAACTTGTCTCCACTTAAGATCCATTTCTACCTCCCCAAGTATTGCTCATCCTTGAAGACCAGCTCAGCTACATGAAATTTTATCTAATCCTCTGATTGTCCTTTTCCAAATTTTCTCTTTTCCAATGATCTCATCACCTTTAATTGCATTCTATTATATTACTTGTTTTGCTGGTCCTTAAATTGTAATTAGTTGCATTCACATTCATACTCTCTACTAGACTGTAAATGCCTTGAGGGCAGAAGCCAAGTCTTTTTCATCTTTATATCCCACTCATGGAACCCAGCACTATGCTGGATAAATGTGGGATATAATGCGGTATGTGGGAGACACTCAATAAATGTTTGTTGAAATAAAAAGTTCCCCAAATGATCTTTAATGCCAGAATTTCACAATATTCTGGCAGAAGGGAAATCTATTTGGGAAGATGATTTCAGGGAATAAACTAGGTTGGCATTTGCTGTGTAGAGTGGAGAGCACTGAGATAGAGAAGCTAGTGAGGAATTCCTTGCCATATAATAATAATAATAATTAATATTATTGCATTTCCTTGAGTCTGGGTATATGGGATTGTCTACTATTTAATATGTCTTGTTCCATCTGAACAGGAAATCTCAGTGCCTTCTGAACTCTGGTGCAATGCTCTGCAGGGCTGATGGATGTGACTAAGCTGAGGGAAAAGTTATTGTGGGAGTGGGTTGGAGAGAAGGCTGATGAACTCTAAACTCAGGAATAAAATACCTATAGAACGAGCCATGGGAGATCTCTCCTGCCACCTCCTCCCCCACCAAAAAAAAAAAAAATCCTAACTATCAAATAAGCTCTCTGAAAGAAAATAAGGGTAAAAAGGTCTAGCACATTTACATTTCAATACAGAAGAGAAACAACTGCCAAAATAACTTCTTGCAGTTTCTTAAATCTTTGCAACTTACGTCTTTTGCGAACTCTCACCTATTTATTTTCTCCTATTGAACAGTGGCCAAATCCTTCCAAAAGGGGCCTTATGTGTTTGTGTTAAGGATAGGTGGAAATTGGGGAAGACTAGGCTTTATTCTACAGTCTATCTTTGGGCTGGGAGGTAATAGGGCAGGATGGGCAATTGGAAAGAAATACGCAAGTCAAATTTTTGCTGCCTTTGGGAAGAAAGTAAAAGAGCAAAGAGCAGAGAGGAGGACCTGGAAACTTACTAGGGAGCCCGTGTTGCCTAGTGCTTAAGACTTGGAAGATTGAGGCTGAGATTCTTAGTCATAAACATCACAAACTGCCTCCCAAAAGTCTTTTTGGGGTGGGTGGATTTATACAAGTAGGTTGCCAAGATTGACCTAATGGGATTTTCAAGGAGGATAGATTTTTTTCACAAACACAAAGCCATTTAGGCAAACCCACTACCTAACACAAAGAGCAAATGTCAAATAAAGAGCTAGGGTCTTCCACAAACCAATCAACCAGACAAGTATGCTTATCAAATTAACTCAGTTATTTTCAATTAAGCGTTAATAAGCAAGTGAAATACCTCAATGTATTATGTTTTCAAACAAAGAAAATACCAGGGGCTTTCAAATGCCTTCCAAGCAATTTGAGTTGTTTTAGTCACATCAGTAAGACCAGTTTTCCCTGAAGTATTTTCTTTCAGAAAACACTTAAGGACTGTGCTCTTCTGGGCTGCTTCCTGACATGAATAGATTTGAATGTCATTTGCTTTACTTTTAATTTGGAATTTTCCCTCTTCAGCCAACTTTTCACTCTACTAATTGTGCCTGGTTTTACCTCCCCTGATGAGACTGTCCAAGAAACATTCCCACCCTAGCTCCCTCACTTCACATTACAATTTCTCTACAAAATATACTTACGGGAACATATTTTCTAATGTTTGGCATTCTTATTTTGATTTTATTACTGTACTAAATCAGTCAGTAAATGTTTGTTGTAAGGCTTTGTACCAGTTATAATGGGAGAGACAAAGTAATTTAAAATCCTTCCTCAAGGAACTTGCTGTCTAATTGAAGATATGTAAGCAAAGGAGTGCTTCTCATATTTGATATTTCCTTTCTATTTTTGGTATTCTCCTTGGCTAGGCCCTGTCCACATTACAATAGCCTCCTAAATCATCCTCAGGTTTGCTACTACCCTCCATCAAATCAATCCCTGTTCATCTTCTTAAATAAGTTCACTGTGCCACTTCTCACCCCACCTTACCTCTCCTCTCCTCAAAAATGCTTTTAAAGATACCATATTGCCTAAAAATAAAGTTCAGTCTCGTTTGCTTGGCTGGAAATTTCTCTCCTTCACACCTTTTAAATCTGAGTGTTATTCTATCTTTAAGGTTTAATTCAAGTTCCATTTCATCCATGCATCTTTCCTCCAATTACCCACCAAAAGTAATCTTTCCTTTTAATTTCTGTAGATTAGAGTCTACATCACCCATTCAGTATTTAACTTATGCTACCTTGACTGGTTTCTTTCATCTGTATATTTATTCCCCATCCAGACTGCAAATTTTTTTAGGGCAGGGCCTTAGGATAATACCTTGCATAGAAAAGATGCTTGATATATGTTTGGTAATCAAGACAGATGATTTTTCCTGAGTTCAGAGTAGAGGAAGGATTATGAGGATGGGTGGCAAAGGAAATATTTTGGAGGTAGGGAGATTAGTTAAGGAGGTTTTTGCAGCAAGAGTCCTATCACAATAGGTGGTAAGGGCTTCAACCTATTGGTTCATTGGTTCAGATTTTCACTATATTACCAAAGAACTTTGTTTAAGGGTAATCAAGTGAAGCAGTGTGAGTGGAGAAGGAACAAAGAAACCTGTAACTGTTT
Organism: Cebus imitator; assembly: GCF_001604975.1. Lineage (NCBI taxonomy): Eukaryota > Metazoa > Chordata > Mammalia > Primates > Cebidae > Cebus > Cebus imitator. Next base: position 1,547,479 of record NW_016107504.1, read on the forward strand.
GTGATCAATTAGTTGTAAACACTACTGCATTTGGACCAGCCACCGAGGAAATTTAGCAAGATTAAAAAGGAAAGGAGAGAAGGACTTTGGGACTGCTATGAATTTATGTGGGGGACAAAGGAGAAGTAGCAGTCAGAGTTTACTGAACCTAACTGCCATAATGATAGTCGCATTGACCCAAAAATAGGAAATCAGAGGTGGACGCCAGATCTGGACAGAAGACGATAAGTTTGTTTTTAGATGTACTGACTTTAGGGTAACTTGAGTAACAAAGTGGACATGTCTAATAAACAGTAAAATATACCTTTTTCACATTTAATTCAATCCAACAAATAATTACAAAACATCCACTATGTGCCAGTCATGATACTGGAGATAGGTATAATCACATAAGACACAATTCTTGCCCTCCAGAACTCATGATAGAGTGAGGAAGACAGACTAATATGATAAAATATAGGAAATGGTATGATTGAACTATATATAGAGTACTTTGAGAATATAAATAGGGGATCAATTGCATGTGTCCAAGCAAGCGAGAAAAATTACAGAAGTGATGATCTTTGAGAAGGACCTTAAAAGATAAGAAGAAATGTGTTCAATAAACAGACAGGGAAATGACTTTCCAAGTAAAATAATAGTCTCAGGCAAAGGCACAGGACATGAAAGTGCATGGCATTCTAGGGGAACAACAAGGAGTCTGAAATGACTAATGAGAAAGGGATCACAGAATAAAGATGGATGATTTGAAAGAGATTATGATTCTTAGAAATTGAAGAAAAGGGTGTTGTTACACTCAACTGGAGAGCAGCATATGTGTAAGGTTAAAGGTGTCATTTCTAGTGTTGAACTCTCTGAGCCCAAATCTCATCTCTGCTACTTACTGTGTAACCTTAAGTAAGTCACTTAATCTCTCTGTGCTTAGTTTTCCTCATCCGTCAAATGCAAAAAGAAGGTACCTACTTCAGGACTATTTTGAGGATTTAGAGAGCCAATGTATTTAAAATAATTAGAGCAATGCCCAGCATATAGTAAGTGTTATGTAAAGGCTAGTCCAAGGATTGCATTATAAGAAACAAGGTACTACATCATTGTGTACTGCACCAGTAGCCACCTAAAAAAGAAATTATAAATGAAAAGTGCCTAAATTTCTAGATACTGTAAGCAAGGACCCAGGGAAAATTAAATGAATCTCTTAGGCTCAGATAAAGGAGTTCTGTGAGCTGATAGGATATCTTCCTTGGAAAGATAGGTCCAATTTAGGGAAAGGGTAAAGTGTCTGAGAAAAAATAAGTAGAATGGCTAGAGTGCCATTCAGAATAAGTAGAAGCCCCCATTGTGGCACCGCCTTAGAAAATGGAAAAAAGCAACATAAGATTGTCACTCACCAACAAACATATTTTATTTCAGCTAAGTAGGAAACAGAAAATTAGCCATCAGGGAGCTTCAAGGATGAGAGAGAAGGCAATTTGGTCCAGTGACAGTTATTTTGCTCAGGTTGTAGCATATGGAGGAACCATCTGAAGAGGGATAGCAATGGGAAATGCAGCCCTACTTTGCTAATGAAGCACATCTAGCCCCTTGAGTTTTGATGCTCTCAAGTAACCCATTGTCTATTCCTCAGCCTTCTAGAGCTCTGCTCGAGTGATCCTTGAATATTCTCTTGGAATGCTTGTGCTTCCCTGTGTGACTGCTCTGTGTGCTGCTGAAATGGAACTGAACCTCGCCCGCCCACCCAGCCAGCCCAGGGGTTTCACTTGACAGAACTCGGTTTGAATTCTGGTTTTACCGCTTACTAGTTGTGTGATTTTTGAGCAAGTCACTAAAATTCTAAATCTCAGTTTCCCCATCTGTAAAATGGGAATAAAAATGGTTCCTATATTGTAAAATTGTTATGATAATTACATGAAATAATTTACCTATGAAGTGCTTTGTAAGTTAAGTACTAAAAAGATGATAGTTCCTTTCTCCCTATTTTCCCATTGTACTTGGGCAGCCCCCAAATCCCCTGCTCTCATTGTAGCCATCTAGCGTCGATAATAATAAAGATGAGGAGAAGGAGAAACCAAACCATCAAAAGACAATGAAGAATAGTGGTTGTTTTTTTTTCCAACCCTGACTTTGCAGTAAAGATGTTTTGATGTAGCCAGTATCCCAAAATAGGAAAGGTATTCAGATACTGGACAGTCCAAGGTGAGAAATATCCACTAAAACATGACAACTACGTGAAAAATATATACACATGAATATATTTAATAATATATTTAATGTGAAAAATTAGAAGGGAACAAGGAAAACTGAAAACATTTTTGTTAGCACAATATATTGTTGTAATGTTATCTTAATATTGTGCCTGTGAGGAGGATACTCTTTTCTTGACATACATAAATCTCCTTACCTTCTTTCCAAAAGAACAGCAGGAGGACAGGGTACTGGAGTAAAGGGAAATGTTCAGTGGGAATAACATGCCCCCATCTCATCTGTCCTTCTGCCCAGCCTTCCATTAACCATCATGATCTACCAGAGGCCTGGAGAGCTTCCTATCTGTGGTGCTTCAATGCCCTTGCATCATTAATATCATCATCTCTACCCTTCTTCTAGGAGTGGATCTTATGAGGGAGGTATGGAAGAAGTTGTGCATGCTTAGCTGTCAGTCCGAACCTTTTAGAGCCAGCAGTAGACAAAGGCAGCAATCACTGTGTAATACTCTGAACTTTCTTGGCAGGTGAATACTGCTATGCATGAGGCAAAACTTATGGAAGAATGTGATGAGTTGGTAGAGATCATCCAGCAGAGGAAGCAAATGATTGCTGTCAAAATCAAAGAGACAAAGGTAAAGCACAGCACTTCAATGAAGCCAAGAGGAGTTGACTTTACAAATATGAAAGTTTGATCCAGATGATTCCGGTTTGATCATGAAAGCAAGAAGAAATGAGATTATCAAGGGAGAGGCAAATAAGTGATGTTTGGCCTACTGCTCTGAATCCAGTGAAAATGATGGCCATTCTGGGGTGTTACAAATTTTCTATATCTTGGCCTGGTTTATGTGGGTGTATGTGTATGCAAAAGTTCACTGAGTTGTACACTGTTGCCTGTTATAACTCAATGCAAAAGAAAAAAGTAATAGTAGAAATGTGGGCCAGGATTATGGACCGTGAATGACAGGATGAGGGCTTTGGGCTTAATCTGAAAAGTGTTGGGCAGCCATTCTAGTTTCTTATGAAGGGAGAAAGACTGATTGATATAGCAGAGGTATGCAGGGTAGATCAGAATGGGATGATACCAAAGTTAGGGTAGCAAGTTATGAGACTTAAGGAATGATGCTTTGTAAGAGTTGATAAAGACCTAAACCAGAGTAGTGGCAGCACAAATGGGAGGAAAGAAGAAAACAGGCATTGCTAGAAAGGAAATGATAGGAATCATTGAACTTTTAAATATAAAAGATGAAGGAGAGAGAGCGAAGACTTGTAAGATATTCAGCTTTCTAGTCTAGGAACTGAAGAATCATGATCATAAGGGTCAGGTGTGAGCCTCCATACAGCTATATGGTTTTAGTCTTGTTGGCCTGCTGGTTGGTGTTAGTGGTTATAAGTTCATGCTATGTGTATAATGTGAGATGTTTTGAGAGCCTAGAGTGATCACTAATACTTTATGCCATGCTGGGTGGTTCCAGCTTATCCAGGAACTAAAGTTTTCAAGAATACAGATTTGTGAACACACAGGTATGCATAAAGACGCTTAGAGAAATATATATGTAGAAATGTAGATACTCATAAAGAAAAAGATGGTACTTTTTAGTAAACATGTATGTGAAAATATATTGACAACAAAATGTAAACAAACAAAAATGTAAACAATGATAATCTCTAGGTGGTAGTGTTTATTTATTCTTTTTATTTTCTGAATTTTCCATAATGGGCATGCGTTGCTTTTATAACCAGAAAAATTAATGTTATTAATACAAAGAGGAGGTAGATAACCGAGAACATATGACTGTGTTGCAGCCTAAGTATGCAAGCTTAGGAGACAAGAGAAGGAGGGCCTGGCACAAGAGACACAGTGGGTAGGGTGAGAAGGTGAGTGGTTAGTACAGGGACCACGGAATATTAATAAGCCTTATTTTTAGAATCACTGCAGCATATCTCCTTCATATTTTTTTATTGTTTTTAATTAAGCAATGAATGTTTTATCTTACTTCTTTTCTTTTACTAATTCCTTAAAGGTTATGAAACTGAGAAAGTTGGCACAGCAGGTTGCTAATTGCCGCCAGTGTCTTGAACGGTCAACAGTCCTCATCAACCAAGCTGAGCATATCCTGAAAGAAAATGACCAGGCACGGTTTCTACAGTCTGCAAAAAATATTGCTGAGAGGTCAGTTCCTTATCTTCTTTTGAAATGCCTGCTCTTGTGAAAAAAGGCCAGTTTAAAGTCACTTGAAGTTCAGGTGCGTATGTAACAGCTGCCACCTGAAGATTTTACCAGTTAACTAGTTATTGAGCCTCAGTGGTAAATTACCCTGTGGATTTCTGGACCCTTGCCTCTGTCTTTGTAGCCTATCAGATCTTTTAAGGCACAGTCAAGTACTATCCCTAGCTACTGCCATAGCTCCCTGCTGCTCACTCAGCACATGCACTTTCTATCATGGTGTTAGTATAAGGGCAGAGAAACTTTTAGCTATATTGATACGTGTGTGCTCTTCTTAGTCTTCGTGCAGTTTCTATTGCTTTCATTTAATTATTCTGCACATAAATCCTTTATGGCAGTAATTTTTAGGCTTTTATTTAATCACTCACCTCTTTCTAAATTAGATGAGAGTCATGAACCTTCTTCCAGAGGAAAAACAATGCATTTAATATATATACACAGAATTTTCTGTACAATTTCAGAGGACCCACAGATCCATAGACCACTGGCAGAAATCCATGGTCAAAAGTGAAACATTATTCACTGTAGTCACCAAGGCTTCAAGGGGCTACAGAGGCTCATTAGGCCATATTTGACCTCCATATATCTCCTCCTCAGTCACTGAAGACCTGGGCTCCAGGCTCATAGTCTTCCTCCCATTGCCTCTGTCATCATTTTGGGTGATTTCAGCAACAACCACATGGCTGACTCATCTAATGCTTTAGCCATCTAGCCTCCTTAACACCCCCTCCAACAGTGACTCTCACCTCAGAGCTCCATCTCATCTACCCATTTTCATGGACCACATGCTGATCCTCACCATCACTCAGAATTGCACTGAAATCATAACTTCAAACACCCCATTTCCTAACTATAACCTCTACTTAACAACTGTTTGTTTCTTATTTTTGTTTTGTTTTGTTTGAGACAGAGTCTCATTCTATTGCCCAGGCTACAGTGCAGTGGTGCAATCTTGGCTCACTGCAACCTCCCTCTCCCAGATTCAAGCAATTCTCCTGACTCAGCTTCCCAAGTAGCTCGGATTATAGGCAAGCACCACCATGCCTGGTTAATTTTTGTATTTTTAGTAGGGATAGGGTTTCACCATGTTGGCCAGGCTGGTCTTGAACTCCTGGCCTCAAGTAACATGCCCGCCTCAGCCTCCTGAAGCGTTGGGATTATAGGCGTGAGCCAACGGCCCCAGCCAACAACTCTTTTTTTCTTCAAATACATATATACTTCAAGTTCATTGAGTTGGCTAAGCCCTGACTCCTATAGTTTCTTCCTACCTACCAGCTATTTCCTGCCTTCACTTCTTTCTTTAGCCTATTTAGGCTCTGTGATTTCTCACTTCAGGTACTGTACTCTCTTTTCAGTATTCTCAATCTCCTTGCCCCATTATCCTTTTAGCATACCAACCTGATAAAATCCCAACCCTGAATCAGTCCCACCTTTTCCATTCCTATATTTGAATTGCAGCATCCTACTGGAGAAAATCACATAACCAAAGAGGTCGGTACTACTGCATCACAAATTTATGGCTTCTAGATCTCACCTGCGCCTTCAGTGCTGACCTGAAATCCTTCTGCATTGCTTTGGTTAGCTTTCTTTTTAACTTGTCATCATAATGGCTATTTCAAATCTTTTGTACTTATCTCAAAATTCCAACTCTGCCAATTTTCTGCTTGTGATCAGTAAGTGCCTTCCTATTTTACAAAGAATAATAAGTGTGAAATAATGAATTCAACTTCTCACATCAAACTGCTGAACACATTTGGGTCCACATCCATTACTTCTGCCTTCCTTCTGGATAAAATGGAAGAGATATCTTTTCATTTGTGCTTTGGCCAAATGCCCTCTTTTTTCCATAACTTTAATTTATCCCTCTCTATAGTTGAATTCACATCCATTTTAAACCCACTCATGTCTCTCCTACCTAAAACCAACCAATCAACCAACCAAACAAAAAACAAAAAATCCCATGACTTTCCTCTACTTCATATCCCCTCCAGTCATCACCCTGTCCCTCTCCTTCCTGCACAGCAAACTTCTTAAATGACTTTACATTTCTTCGCCACTAATTTACTCTTATGAAATATTTAAAATGTATTTATATCAAAGTAATACCTTGCACAAACTAGGAAAGTAAAATATTACTATAGTCATATTGTAAGAAATAGCAATCTCCTCCTCATTCTGAATGTCTGCTATCTGATAACACTGTTATCAATAGAGTGCTTACTTTGTACTGGGCATTATTTTAAGCCTTTATAAGTATTAACTCACTTAATCCTTACAACTTTATGAGGTAGATACTACTTTTATCCCCATTTTATAAATAAGAGAATAATGTTCAGAGAGGTTAAATGACTTGCTTACAATTGTCCAAGTAGTAAAGGGCAGAGGCAAGATTCAAATTTAGGGAGTCTAGTGCCACAGTCTACATTTTTACAGCAAAGCCAAGCAATTTCAACTCTATCAGGTGTTTTTATCGGCATGACCTTACATTTCTAAATAACATCCTTACATTAGTAGTATTAATTTTTTTTCAACTTTAGACATTATCAATTAACTTCTGCAAATTTGGACATTTTTTTTCTGCCATTACTTCTACAAATATTTTTTATGCCACTTATTTCCTCTCTATTGGGGATTCCACTGCATGTATTTTTGGCTGCCTGAAATTGTCCTATAGCTCACTGATGCTCTATTTTTGTTTTTCAGTCTTTTTTTTTTTTTTTTTTGCCATTGTGAAAACACATGAAAGTGTGTTTCATTTTGGATAGCTTCTATTAATATATCTTCAAGTTCACTAGCCTTTTCTTCTGTGCTACCTAATTGGCTGTTAACACCTCCAGTGTATTTTCCATCTTAGATATTATAGCTTTCATCTCTAGAAGTTTGATTTGGGTCTTTAAAAAAATGTATTCCATATCTCAAGATATTCAGGCTGGGTGTGGTGGCTCACACCTTTAATCCCAGCACTCTGGGAGGCTGAGGTGGGAGGATTGCTTGAGACCAGCCTGGACAACATAGTGAGATTCCATCTCCACTAAAAACGAAAAAATAGCTGCATGTGGTGACATATACCTGTAGTCCTAGCTACTTGGGAGGCTGAGGCAAGATGATCTTCTCAGCCCAGGAGTTCAAGGGTACAGTGACCCATGACGGTGCCACTGCACTCTAGCCTGAACAACAGAACAAGCCCTTGATTCTAAAAACAAAAAAAGATATTTAATCTTTCCTCTAGCTTTCTGAACATATGGAATACAGCTATAATAACTGATTTTATGTCCTCGCTTTCTAATTCTAATACCCGTGTCATATCTGGGTCAATTTCGATTGGTTGCCTTTTCTTCTTATCATGGATTCTATTTTCTTGATTTTTTTGCCTATCAGGTAATTTTTTACTGGATGTCAGACTTTGTTAATTTTCTCTTTTGGGATGCTGTATATTTTTTTATTCCTATAAATATTCTCAAACTTTGTTTTGAGACACGGTTAAGTTACTTGAAAACAGCTTGATCCTTTCAAGTCTTGATTTTCAGATTTGATAGGTGAGATCAGAGCAATGTTTAGTCTAGAGACAATTTTTTCCCCACTACTGAGGCAAACCCTTCTGAGAACTCTATCCAACGTCCTGTGAGTCATGAGATTTTCCAGTTTAGCTGGTAGGAACAGACACTATTGCTAGCCCTATGTGAGCACCAGGGATTTTTCCCTCTTATCTTTCTGGGTGGCTCTTTCCCTAGCATTGTGTAGTTTCCTCGCATGCATTTGTTGACCAGTATTCTGTTGAATACTAGAGGGAAACTCTCTGAAGGTCTCTAGAATTCTTTCTACAGCTTTTTCCTCTCTGATACTATGTCCTGTGAACGCCAGCCAAATTCATCCACTTGGATCCTCAGCTCTGTCTCCTTAATTTTAGGGAATTCATGGGGCTCTGCTTGGATTTTCCCTTCCTGTACCACTTTATTCCCTTAAGTTTTCCAAACAACCTCTCTTGTAGTTTCTTAAGAAAGAGTACATGGGAAGTAAATTTTCAAGAACTTTTTGCCTAAAAATATTTTAAGTTCATTTTCACACTTGATAGGTTAGAAATAAATTTTAAAATCCAGAAACTTGAAAAAAGTTAATATTACTTCTAATTGACAAATAATAGTTGTATACATTAATGGGGTGCAATGTGATGTTTTGATATGTGCATACAATGTGGAATGACTAATTGAAGCAATTAACATATCCATTACCTCACTTACCATTTTTTTGTGTTCAGCCATTGAGATTTACTCTTTTAGCTATTTTGAAACATACAATATATTATTATTGATTATAGTCACACTGCTGTACAATAGATTCAGAAGCGTATTCCTCCTAACTGAAACTTTATACTATTTGATCAACAACTCCGCATTCCCTCCTGCTCCTATCAGCCTCTGGCAACACCATTCTACTCTCTACTTCTATGAGTTTGACTTTCTCAGATTCCACCTATGTGTGAGATCGTATGGTATTTGTCTTTCTGTGCCTGGCTGATTTTACTTAGAATATGTCCTCCAGGTTCATTTATGCTGTTGCAGATAACAGGATTTATTCTCTTTTTCGTGACTGAATAGTATTTCACTATGTATCTATACCATATTTTTTTTATCCATTCATCCATTGATAGAAACTTAGGTAGATTCCGTATCTTGGCTATTCTGAATAATGCTTCAGTGAACATGGGAATGCGAGTATTTCTTTGACATATTGATTTCAACTTCTTTGGATATATACCCAATAGTGGGATTGCTGGATCCTACAGTAGTTGTATTTTTAGTTTTTTGAGGAAGCTCCATACCGTTTGTCATAATGGCTGACGAATTTACATTCCCACTAACAGTGTATAAGGGTTCCCTTTTCTCTACATCCTCACCAACACTTGCCTTTCCTCTTCTTAGTAATAGCCATTACAATCTAGAAGCTTTAAAGATCTTATCTTTAACCCAGTTTTTCTGAAATTTCACCGAGATTTGCCTTGGTTGTGGACCTCTCCCTTCCCCTCCTCCTCCTCGTCTCTTTCTTTCTTTTATGGAGTCTTGCTCTGTCACCCAGACCAGAGTGCAGCAGCACGATGTCAGCTCACTGCAACCTCTGCCTCCCAGATTCAAGTGATTCTCCTGCCTCAGCCTCCCAAGTAGCTGGGACTACAGGTGCGCGCCACTACGCCCAGCTAATTTTGGTATTTTTAGTAGAGATGAGGTTTCACCATGTTGGCCAGGCTGTTCTCAAACTCCTAAACTCAAGTGATCTGCTCACCTTGGCCTCCCAAAGTGCTGGGATTACAGGTGTGAGCCACCGTGCCTGGCAGGTTGTGGACTTTTTATCATTCATTTTTGCTGGGCACTCTGTCTTTCTAATCTAAAGACTGGTGACCTCTAGTTCTGAGAAGTGTTCTTGTATTATTTGCTAATAATTTCCTCCCCTTTATTCTTTCTTTTCTTTGTTTATGGACTCTAATTAGTGAACTGTTGGGCATCCTAGACTTTTTTGTCTAATTTTATCTTTTCCATTTTCTATGACTTTGTCTTCTGGTTTTACTAAGATATTTCCTTAATTTTTCATTAAATCCTTTTATTGAAATTTTAATTTCAGCATTCCTATTTTTATTCACAAGAGCTCATCCTTGATCCTTGTTTCTTTTTTAGAATTCTGTTTTTGCTTTGTGGATACAAACTATTTGGTTTTCTTCCCGAGAGAATTATTTTAAAAAGTTTGCCTCTAAACCCTGCATTGTCTGGGTTTCTTCCCAGTTCCTTTTCTACGTTAGTTTAAATTGCAGTCTTTTCCTAAATATCTGGTAAACTTATGGCTGTGTATTTGAATTTAAGCACTAAAAGATGACTGGAAACTCTTAATGGATGGGAATAATTTATTGCTTAGTGAACTTTGCTGTAGGATTATAAGGCAAGTGCCAACTTTTTACTGAGGGACTCTCAAGTGTCAGTTTTGTAGGTCTTTTCTCTCGGGTCAGTTTCCCTTGGATGGAAACCTCCAATCTCCTGCTTTTAGTTGGTGGTGCAGCAGTGTGGAGGGTATAAGCCTGGCTGCCAGCATTCTGGGAGCCAAGGAGGGAAAGGAGCTGAGAGTTTTAAGACTGCCTTTAGTATAATATCAAAGCTTCGCAGAAAGTAAACCTCACATATCCTGCCAGAATGAGGGAAGGGTGGTCTCTGGTTTAGTGTGCGTGGATCTGGGGATCTAGTTGTTCCTCATGCAAACTTTCAACTTTCTGTGTTACTAAATCAACTTGATGTTGTTGGCTTCCTGATCTAGCTTTCTCTGGTCTGTTGTTGGTTACCACACATTCATCCCTTTCTAGCTTCCAAACATTTGTTGACAATCTTTTACTTGTTGGCATCTCTTTTCCATTCTCTTTGTCTTTGTGGGTTTATGACATTTCATTCTTTGACTGTTATTTCGGTGAGATTTCATGAAAGCAAAAATAAAACATATATTCAAACCACTATGTTTAATAATCTCTACTCTTCAACCCTCTGAAATGTTTTCTTCCACTACCACACCATTGACAGTGTTCTTTTTAAGGTCACTAAATATGATAGACACCCCTTTGTTTCATCTTACTTGATCTCTTAATAGCATTTGTCCTCCTGATCATTTTTACTTGAAATTTCTCTGCCTTTAGCTTCCATGAACACTCCTGGTTTTCTTTCTATCTGCTTATTCTTGTTTTGTTTTGCCTTTGTGAGCAATTTTTCCTTGACCTATTCTTTTAATGCTGTTGTTCTTTGTGATTCTGTCTTAGGTTATTCTCTTCTCTCATTATAGAGTCTCCTTACTGCAAACTCATTGGTTCCTAGGGCTTCAATTACCATCTAGATGGTTATGATTCCCAACTGTCTATCTGAATCTTCTTTTCACAGGCTCAAGTATAACCTGAGGTGTACGTGGAATAGATGGCTATCTATGTAGTATGACTTGAGAATCATCTACCCAACTTCAGTACTGGTCTCACACAGGGTCTGAAATTCTCCTCCACCATTATGCATTGTATTGTGTTAAGGCACCATGACTTCAGTTAAAACGAAATTTTAGCTGGGAAAGGTATGCCTTTCTCCCTACAAATGACACCTTATAATATTTGTAATAAAGACCAGGGCCTTGAGAGACTGCCACAAGATAGCTAACGTTGTCTTTTGCTTAAATGAAAAAACACAGACACTCAGATACACACACATGCACATATCCCACCATGTCACTTGTAACCCATTCTTAACCTTTCAGCCACCGTTAACATTTAGGAATATAGTATTCCAACATTTCTATTTAGATGTATTTCACAAGCATGATATCATGCTACATAAACTATATCATACTCTACATTTGAAACAATATATCACAAACTTTTCTTTATAGCATTGGATATTATTATAAAACCTGATTTCCAATGGCTTCATGTTATTTTGTCTTTTGATATATAGTACATTACTTAACTTAGTCTCCATTGTTAGACAGTTAGGCTACATATGGTGTGTTGAGTGCCCTTGTAGTTGTATCTTGGTATACATCTCAATTATTTCCATAATAAAAAAATTCTATGAAATAGAACTGTGGTGTCAAAGATTTATATTTTAAACTATTTTGAAATTTAATGCTAAATTGGCCTTCTAAATATGTATCAATTTCAATCCTAATACAAATATGTAGGCATTATTGAATACAGGTATAAAAGCTCCTATGCTGTCATTTGTTTGTAATTTAAATGCTATCTCATTTTAATTTACATTTCTTTGATTTCTCATATAGTTAGACTTTTTAATATATTTCTTGGCCATTTGTTTTCATGCATTGTGAATTAACCTTTTTTGTTTTATTTGCCTATATTCATGCTCATTCCAAGAAACTTTAAAATCTGGTTTCTTTGCCTCCAATTTGGCCCCTTTCCAATCCCTCCACTGAAACCATAGTACTCTTCCTGAAACATGAATTTCAGCATATTACTTCCCCACCTAAAATGCTTAGTGACTACCATCATTCTTAGGATAAAATCCAACATTTGTAACATGACCTACAAGGTCCTGCCTGACCATCTCATTCTGCAGGCTTCAAGCAAGAGAGAACACACACACATCCACATAGTCTTTGCTTAGTTAATTCTTACTCATTATGTAGGTCATTGGTTAAAATTGACTTCCTCAGGGGAGATTTCCCTTAGATCCCAAGTCTTTTCAGATAACTCCTGTGTACACTCTACTCCCTTTGTAGCAGCAGTTCTATTGCCCATGTATTGTCTTTCTCCTCCATAATGTCTGAGCTCTTGAGGGCAAGAACCACAACAAACTTGTTCAACTTGTGTATCTCCAGTACCCAGTACAGTATCTGGCACATTAGTTTTGCTTAGTAAATATTGGATAGATGGATGGAGGAAATAAAGAAGATTGGAAAGGCCAGAAATTAATTCCATGAGCTAATTTTCTGGATTAACTGTTACAGGTTATTGTCTCCTTATTCACCAAATCCTGGAAGACTGGCTATTCAATGTGAGACCTAATGATTGTATTGAGCTAGTCTTTCATTTGGCCTGTAGTTTATCCCTGAAACATCTCTATTTTCAGAAACAAGAGATATAGTTGGTAGATGTGTAGCAGGGTATATGTACATGAGGATATGTATTTTTCAGTTCCTCATTCCCTTTACAACTAGTTCACTATAAAAGTTTCCTCTCTGGTCTTCCTACATTCAACGCCTTTTCTTTCTCCTCTAACCTACATATTGTTGCCAAGTAATTTTTTCTTTCCACACCATCATTTACATGTTCAAGGATCTTCATTGGTTCTAATTTAGAAGATCTGGCACAGAACTAAAACATGTAGAGTTTTGCAAAATTCCTCCAGATAATTCTGATGTGTAACGATGGCTAAGAATTGCTGAAGTATGTAAAATATACCTCAATTTTCTGAAGAAAAGAACAGTCTAAATGGTTAAGGGTATAGAATTTAGAATCAGATGGATATGGGCTCAATTATATTTCTGACTCTTACTGGTTGTGTGATCTTACACAAGTTACTTAGCATTTCAATGTGTCAACTTTCTCATTTGCAAAATGAAAATAACATCTACTAAATAGGGTTATGGTAAAGAGTAAATTAGATAATGTATGTAAAGTGAATGCACAGTGCATTGTATATACTAAGCACTCAACAAATGTTAGCAGTTATTTTGTTGTTAGTCATTCAATTGTTCATTCATCAATTATTCTTTCACTATGTGTTAAACGCTGTGTTAGGGGCTAGGAAGATATTAAGGGGTACAAAAATATGAACCCTGCTCTTGAGACTCTTAGAATTAGTTGGGAAGATAAAACTATCATAGCACTATACAATTGGAGGATAATAAATTGAAATATAAATATTATAAACAATCACATAGGCTGGGCACAGTGGCTCATGCTTTTAATCCCAGCACTTTGGGAGGCTGAGGTGTATGGATCACGTGAGGTCAAGAGTTTGAGGCCAGCCTAACCAGCATGGCGAAATCCCGCCTCCACTAAAAATATAAAAATTAATTGGGCTTGCTGGCGGGCGCCTGTCAGCCCAGCTAGGGAGGCTGAGACATGAGAATCGCTTGAACCTGGAAGGGGGTCGGGGAGGTGGAGATTGCAGTGAGCTGAGATGGCACCACTGCACTCCAGCCTGGGTGACAGAGCAAGACTCCGTCTCAAAAAAAAAAAAAAATCACATAAAGGATATATTTAGGGAAGGTGTTAACCTAGCATGCTGGCTTGCTGACTAGCATAAACAAAAAAGAAAAATATCTTTCAAAGTGTTCTTACCAAGCCTTTAAAGGTCAAGTTTTGATGCTGCCTGCCAGATGGAAAATGATGCAGAGGAGAAAACATCCTGTATTTACTTCTCAAAATTAAGACCGGATGGGGGAGTGTGTTTGAGGGGTGAACATATGTGAATAAATATGGTATAGCTCTTCATTGGTTCCTGATTATTAAAATTTAAATGGTTTCCATTGGAAAGGCACAGATACGGTATTTTCACTTAATAAATCAAGCCTTGCAAGTCATTTATTTTCACCTTGTTAAACCAGAAATCAAACACTGGATGAAGGTTGCAACCTATTTTGATGTATATTGATGTACTTTTCTCTTTTTCAGGGTCGCTATGGCAACTGCATCTTCTCAAGTTCTGATTCCAGACATCAATTTTAATGATGCCTTTGAAAACTTTGCTTTAGATTTTTCCAGAGAAAAGAAACTGCTTGAGGGGCTAGATTATTTAACAGGTGTGAAAATACTGTGCTTTCCTTCCCATTTTTTTTTTCTGGTATGCTTTTACTTAAAAATAATTTGAAAAGGACAATATAATGAAAATGTTTTATAATTTTTAAAATGATGCATGTAAATTTTCAGACAAAACATATTTTAGTTCATGTAACAGAAAAAAAGATGATTTATGATTTGTTAACTATTTCTAGGGTCAGAATGGGTATACCATCTATACTTAAGAGTAAAACACAAGAAATTGCTGATAGATTTGTCCTTATAAATCTAAAAGCAATGTATTGTTTCTTGTTATGGGAGTAAACCCAAATGGTTTTAGGGACGGTTAGGAATTAGCAGATCAGGAAGAAAAATGTAAGATATATATATATATATATGTAATCTAAATCTATATATAGAGAGAGATTTATGTCTAAAATATATATAATAAAACTCATTCTGAAATTAAAAATAACAGTAAGTTGAAGACCATTTGTTAAGAAAACCATATAATCACTTTAATGTCTACGTAAGTGTTTATACAGGTGATTAGACAGCTGGGGCAATCATCACAAAAATTTAGGTTTAGGTTTATAGCTTTGCCTAAAATATTTTCATTGTAGCAAAAGTGGTTTTAGAGAGCTTGAGGTCTCAGCATTTTGCTTCATGTTGTATGTTTCATGCAATCCAAAGCTTCTATATTAAGAAAACCACCTCTTCAAGAGATGTTGGGTTAGGCAGGAAGAGTACAATTGTAAAATTCCAGAAGAGGCTGTGCTTTCCTTATTTTCTTTTCCACCTTTCCTTACAGCCCCAAACCCACCATCTATCCGAGAAGAACTCTGTACTGCCTCCCATGACACCATTACAGTCCACTGGATCTCGGATGATGAGTTCAGCATCAGCTCCTATGAGCTTCAGTACACCATATTCACTGGCCAGGCTAACTTCATCAGTAAGTCATGGTGTAGTTGGGGCCTGTGGCCAGAGATAAGGAAATGTAAGGAAGCAGTAAGCTGCTCAAGATTGGCCGGGGCGCCACGAGGCAAGTGTTTGTAAGACATGTTAGGTTGTTTAGTATAGTGTTTCATAGACAGTGTAAGCTTCCCAGGGCGTTACAAAGACGTTACTGATGGGTAACAAGCAAGTTGTATATTTTCTTGCTGGGCAGTTACTGGGGCCATTCCCATTCACTTATGTAGCCCTTAGCCTTTCCTCGATTAATCCATGTCATTCCACTTTCCCAAGGAGAGTACCACTTGGTACTTGTTCCAGGGTAGTTAAGCCACCATCATTGCTGGTTCTGTGTGTGTGAACATCTCTCTCCTTGACTCTTCTACCACTTCATTATCATGGTAAAATACATTACGTTCAAAGACTTTTCCTTTACCAAACGCACCTATATTAGTGAATATGGTGACAAGCCTCCTGCCTCTGTCACTCTTCCCTTTACTTCTTCTTTTACACCAAGAATTATGCTAAATATGAAAACATGTCAGTGTGCCACAAAATAAAAGAAGTTAACAAAGTTGTTGTTTAGCTCGCATGTTATGGTTTCGTCTTCTGGTGAACTGGAGCAAGACAAAGCAGAGCAGGAACTTCACTCAATGCAGTCAAGAGGGGATGAGCTGAAAGTTCCCCTCAATGCCCTGGGTTGTAGGGGGGTGGAAACGGAAACAAAAGCAAAATTAAAGCTGGATTCAAGACTGGAACAGATTTCCAACCTAAAATACCATTGCCATAGCTGCAAATTAGTATTTTATCTTTTTGTTCCTGCTTTTGTGTCTGACTTCACAGGCCGACATGAGAGTAGTTTTTCTAAGTAAACCCTTCAAATAGGCTTCCTTTTCCTGTTTTGTGACAAATCTGGGGCAGAATTCTGTATTGTAACAAGTTGGGGTGGGGAGATGAGAGGACATTTGGGGATCAAACTCTAAAAAACACTTGCCTCGTGCAGCTCCAACCTAAGCCACTTGACCCATGTAGCTATGTTCCTGGGTATTTCTTCAGGTTGTGAAGACACAAATTCTAATGCTTCACCAATTTACTTGTCTTTCCTACTCTGGAAAGTCTTAGCGCCAACAACTGTGCTTCTTTTTTCTGATATGGGGAAAGCAGTCATCTCCCAGGAATTAAGAAGTCTGAGAAGTGACAAAGATCTAAAGGTTGTCACCTCTGTTGTCAAGGTTATATAGTCCTTTGTAAAGAAAAGCTTAAAGGATAATTCTTAACAGTGATAGGCTCATAGCATCTTAGAATGGGAATGGACCTTAGAAGTCATCTAGTCTTCTTCCCTCCTGCCAGACATCCAGTAGATAATCATCCTGTCTCTGCTTGAACATTTCCAGTGTTGGGTAGCTCAGTTCTAACAAAACAGCCCATTTGATTTTTGTACAGTTATAAATAATGGCCAGTGCTTCCTTATGAGAGGCTTAACTCTTGCTTTTAATAAATAATAACAACAATAATAATTTGCATGTGTATTATGCTTTGCCATTTACAAATGCTCCCATACATTATCTCATTTAGTCCTCATGGGTGCTTACTTAGCTTTATGAAATAGGTGATATTAACTCTATTATATAGATAAAGAAACTGGAGCTCAAGTTGAGTGAGTTGCCCAAGGTCACAGAACTACAAAATGATGGAGTCAACGTTGCAGCTTGAGCCTGTCAAACTTCAAAGTTTAATGCTCCTTGAAGTAAACCACAGCAACCAGTTAGTCCAAGTTCTGACCTTTTGTGTGTCATTACCAACCTAATCCATCTTTCACATAACATCGCTTCAGATAATTTTAGTTAGTTCCTATGTCCTTCTAAATTTTATCTTTTCCAGGCTAGGAATACTCCTTTCTTTCAATTGCTCCTCATATGGCATGGTTTCAGATCTTTTGTCATCCTAGTATCATTTTTGTAGACACACTCTTGTATATCACTGTGCTTTATAAAATGTTCTGTCAATGAAGTGAATGCAGTACTCCAAAAGTGGTCTGACCACCACAGAGGATAGCTGGATTATTTTTCTTGTGCATTAACTGATGCTCCCTTGCCCTGTACATTTTTTTTCAGCAGTGACTTTGACTACTGACTATTTACTGAGCATATGGTCAACTGAATTTTCTATGTATTCCAAATCGTATTCTTATACAATTGAATGTCTAAAACAGAAACACAAAGCCTTGAATTTATCTCTATCTAGTACATTTTATCTGGTTAGTTCTGACACTTCATTTCAGCATGCTAAAATCCTTTGGGATCCAGATTCTACACTCAAATATTCTTGCTTTCCCTCACAGCCTGCCTTCTATTTCTTCCTCTAGTTATTGATAGAAAAGTTTGTTAGAACAAGGACAAGGGCAGAGACCTGAAGCAAAATTTTGGATGGCAATGAGAAACCATTTTACTAGGAATATAAGTATTTTTGAAGATTCAGTATCCCAATCCTACCTGCCAATCTGGCCTGCTACAGTTGACTGAACCTCCGTTTTGGGAGCTACTTTCCTTTGACGTTTTTTCACATTTTCTTTATCCAGAAATTCCATTCATGTTGGTGAGGATTATTGCCCCCTCACCTTTTCTTTCAGCTTTCTTTCTTGATTTTTAACTTTCTTTCCACCTCTTCTAAGATTTGAAATGATCACAACCAATAAAGTTTCAGATTATGCTATTAGGTGAATGAGAATTCCAACAGATATTTGAGTGTGTTTGTCTTCTGATTGCTGTATTATCTCTCCTCTGTTTTAATTTTGTGTTTTGCATTGCAAAAGCATTAGCCATAAACTCTGTCTAGCCAGGCAGACTATAACATACTACCAGAAAGACATAACTTCTGTTTCCCCACATTTTCACTCTCATGCGAATACTCTCCACCACACATTTACACTCAGGTTCAGGGACTTCCATATTGTAATTTTTCTGTTTTGAACAAGAAGTATACTTCCACTGCCATAATTCAATCATAAGTCTCATCTTACTAAATCTCAGTAATACCTAGAGGATCATATATTTATCTTTTTAAATTTAGAAATGATTTCAAAATTACAGAAAACTTGCAAGTCTAGCACAAAAAACACCCATTTACTCTTTACCCAAATTCACCTACTGTTAATAATTATCCCATTTCCTTTAGCATTTGCTGACATTCCCTGTTTTTTGGAACCATTTTAGAGCAAATTGCATATATCATGATCTTTCACCTCTGAATTCTTTGGTGTATATTTCCTAAGAATAAGAAAATTCTCTTACATAACCACAGTACAATTACCAACTTTAAGAAATTTAACATTGATGCAATACTTTATCTAAACTACCATTCATATTCCAGTTTTTAACATTTGACCAAATAATATTCTTTATGACATATAAAGAGCCCAATATTGTCCGTCATAGTTTAGGGTCAGGTATTACATTTAATTGTCATATCTCTTTAGCCTCTTTTAATCTGGAACATTTGCTCAGCTTTTCTTTGTCTTTAATAACATTGACATTTTACAAAAAGTGTTCCTTTAAGTCTTTATTATACTTCATTATACTCTTCCTTATTTTGATTATTTTTCTGAAGTTTTCTCATGATTATATTCAGCAGTACAGTTCTTTCTTAGCATATAATATCTGGAGGCACATGATGTCCACTTGCCTTCATTGGTGATTCTAATTTTGATCACCTAGTAAAGATGTTGTCTGATTTATTCACTGTAGTAACTACTTTTTCTTTTGCCACTAATAATCAATCTGTGTGGTATACTTTAAAACCATAAAAATATCCTGCTTCTTCATCAAACCATCTCATCTACCCCCACCCTTGTTTAGTATCAGTTGATGATTATTGCCTGAGTCAATCATTAATATGATGATTGCAAAATGATGATTTTCTAGTTGAGTGCTCCCTCCCACATTTTCAAGTTAGCACTTGGCGTTCTATTATAAGCAAGAGCCCCACTCTCCATTTCCTCCCACTTGTTTATTTATCAGTATGGACTGATGAATTCTCATTTTTCAATTGTTTATAATTCTTTACTGCCCTTACTTGAGTTGGTGTTCAAATTGTCCAGATTTAGCCACTAGGAGCCTTTCAAGGTGATTCCTGGGTCCTTATGATATTACCACATCATTTTCTTGAGCACTTCCCTACTTTTTGGCATAACAAAATATTCTAGGCTCATTTTGACCTTATTCTGTCCCAGCCTTGAAATCGGCCATTTTTTGCCAAGGTACCCTGGTTTCTCTTAGTGGGACAATATTAGAGACCAAGACCTGAGTGCTAGATATGCTAGATATACACACAGTCATCCATATATGTAAGCATATGCACACACATATAATATATATGCATATATCCTTCATATATGTATAGTTTAGGCATCATGAGTTTGCATCAATACCTTCAATTCCAGCCCATCCCCACAGGTTCTTTCCTGCCTTTCTCCATTCTGTATTTGTATGCTCCTTCTTCCACAGTATGAACCCTGGCTCCCAACATCAACACATGTGCTCATTTGCTCAATCTCGTAATATATATCAAAAATAGTTTCTGAATTGCTTTGTCATGCCACTGCAAAAACAAACTGGTTAACAATACTTCAGGATTTGTTTGAGTTTCTCCTCCCACCCCCACCACGTTGTGCTGTTCATCTGAAATGTAGTTGAGTTTGTTTCAGTTTGCCTTCAGTTTTAGTCCCCAGCTTTCCCATCTGTATTGATTTAATTTTAATTTTTTGAATTTGTAAAACAATGTGTTTCCCAAAGAGAATGCTATACAAAAAGGTACATTCAGAGAAATGTCATTTCCTCCCATATCCTTTTAATCCTATTCCTCCACCCCTACCCCTTGCAGGTAACCAACTTCATGAATTTTTGATTTATCTTTCCTGTTTTTATTGTTGTTGCTTTGTAAATTCAAACAAATATATGCATGTTTTCTTATTTTTCTTTCTCTCAAAAAAGTAGTGTACTGCATATATACTACATGTACATATTTTGGAATTGGAATTTGTTTTTTTTCAATTGACAATATTTCCTTGAAATCACTCTATGTCAGTTCATAGAGATATTTCCCTCATTCTTTTTTCACAACTGCATAGTACTTCATTGTGAAGTTTGTCTTTGTATTGTTGGGTGTGTATCTGGAAGATCATATATTTTCCTCTTTGCATTAAGATTTTGTGTGCAGCTTATGATTCATACTATGTATTGGTAACATAGACAAGGCCTCAAACATTGCTCCTAGCCTTTTAATCCATACTGTCTTTTCATTATAATCACTGGGCACCTCCACCAATTCTTCTTCTTCTTTCTCCAGCATATCTGTTTGCCCTCCATTATGTTTCTTTTTCTAATTTTAATTTAGGCTCTTCAATTTCCCCTCAGATTAATTATAAACCCTTTTGATCAGATCTCTTGCAAAACACTCATGATTTACTACTTTCGGTTTTCAACCTCACTAAATCTTGTACTAGAGTTGCATAGAAATGACTGAATTCACTGTTTATTTTCCTTGCCCTTCCCTTTCTACCCTCCAGTAGAACTGTGGCTAAAAAGTGGTAAACTAACTGAAAAGAAGATAACAGTAGAGAGAAGTCTAGATAATCCACAAATTAGAATGTTGGTTTTCCTTTTGCTGAAAGCTTACCAAATATATGTTTTAATTATGTACATTTCTCCTGTTTAAGAACATGTTTGCAGTCTAAAAACTATCAAAAGCAGAAGCCTAGTTCTCTTATCCCTTCCTCTACTTGGAAGGGAGGAAGATTCCAGATAACGATATGTTTTTGGCCAGGCGCAGTGGCTCACGCCTGTAATCCCAGCACTTTGGGAGGCCAAGGCGGGCATATCACGAAGTCAAGAAATCGAGACCATCCTGGCCAATATGGTGAAACCCCGTCTCTACTACAAATACAAAAATTAGTTGGATGTGGTGGTGCATGCCTGTAGTCCCTGTTACTCGGGAGGCTGAGGCAGGAGAATCACTTGAATCCGGGAGGTAGAGATTGCAGTGAGCTGAGATTGCAACACTGCATTCCAGCCTGGGCAACAGAGCAAGACGCCATCTCAAAAACAAACAAACAAAAAATCCAAATGTTCCTGGACCACCCATCCTAAAATGAAAATGGGAATCACGCAACAGAGTGTGTTGTGTAAAAGTGGGAAGATGATAGCATGTTTTGGTTATCATCTCATCTCTTTGGCTTCCCTATGGCACTGTGGAGCCAAGCTAGTTTTGGAAGTAAGGTTGAGGAAGGAGTAGGAGAGTGGAATCGTAAGCCCTGAGAGCCTCACTACCTTGCCAAGACAAAGGAACATTGTTGTTTGCCCCATGAACTGTGACGTAGTAGAGACAACACTGGGCTAGCATTTAAAAAAATACCAGGGTTCTACTCTCAGCACCATCACTGACTATCTGTGGCCTTGGACAAGTCACTTTTCTTCTCTCAATCCAAGTTTCACATTTGCAAAATAAGGGAAATATAATATCTAGGTGTCCCTTTGGCTGAGTTTCCATGTTTCCGTGCTCTGCACAGAATTGCTCCATCCATGTAAGACCAGTCTCAGCTCTCAGAGGAGTGGACGTTTGGAGTAAATATCCAGAGACTCCATAAGAGTGATGATTCTGTGAATCTATATAGTGGCCATTCCTGTGTTATCTGGCAAAAAATTAAAATAATCTAGCTTTTGCTAGTAGTTGCATTCAATTTCCAGAAGCAAGGAGCCTGGCCTAAGCCTAGTTCTGTGGGAGTAATGAAATAATGGAATCATAAGCCCTGGTTCATCTCATTTTGCCTTCTAAGACTCAAAAGGAAACAAAATAAGTTCACGTTTGAGGGAGTGGCTTATGATGAATTTTCAGTGTGTTTTTCATTCTGTCTCTCTTACCTGCCGGTTAATGTCCTTGTCTTTCCCCATTTTACAGGCCTGTATAATTCAGTAGATAGCTGGATGATTGTGCCCAACATTAAACAGAACCATTACACAGTGCATGGACTCCAGAGCGGGACTCGCTATATCTTCATCGTTAAAGCCATAAACCAAGCAGGCAGTCGGAACAGTGAACCTACCCGACTAAAAACAAACAGTACGTTGTCGTGATTTCAAAAGGAAAGATCAATTTTCTTCTCCATGCCAGGAGAATACACTTAGGCTGAGAAGGCACCCACAGCAGTGCATGAAAAGCAGTGGCAGTGGGTAGAGGAGCTATACTGCTGAGTTTGTACTTTGGGCAAGGAGTTTGTTGGTGCCCATGGAAGATCTGTGGATACAGAGCTATGCACAAAATGACTGGTAGCTTGGGAGGATGTTAGTGAAGAGTTTTCTCTGAACTCCACTCCTTATGTTTAGGGAACAATTTCATAAAAGAGCATTATTTGTGATAATCTATTAAAATCCTACTGCAGAGAAGCCGTATCTGTTAGGAATGCTTTTGACAGCAAATAACAAAAAGTGCAACTAATTTAGCTTAACAAATAGCATTTGTTAGTCGTTTACATGAATAATATATATTTTCTCTCTCACACACACACACGTAGGAAGAAGTTTGAAGGTAGGCAGTTCAGGGCTAGTGCAGCCACTCTGAGATGTCATAAAAGATGCAGGCTCCTTCTCCCTTTGTGCATTGGTTTCTTGCCACATGGCTGCAAGATGCCCACTGCAACTTCCAGATGTCATATTTCCTCTCAAGAGGAAAGAGTTGGTACACATAATGGTTGTCCATTTTTTTCTGGAAAACAGAAACTTTCCTAGAAGTTTCCCCTGCTCTGTCTGACTTATAATTCCATCTGCTTCCATGTTATTAGCCACCCCTAGCAGCAAGGGAGGCTGGGAAATTGAATATTTAGCTTTTCCAGCCTCTATAGCATAAGTTAGTAAGAGAGAAAAAGTTGGGAATGGGTAATGTGTTAGCCAACAGTGTCTTTCACAGAAGCATTCTGTATAAGAAATCTCTCGCCATACCTAGCAACTAACAACTGGTCCCTCAGTAACAATGGTTTTGTCATATGGTTATAAATAATTATCTGTTGTGAATGATCTTACACAATGAGTGTTTTCTCTGATCATTGATGATGGAACAGTCACTCTAACAAAATTGCCTAATTAGGTCGTTTTATGGGAGATTGACCTTTATTCTTATTTTATTGAAAACTCTGGCTTCTGGCCTGTTTTCTTAATAAAATTTAAACAGCAGCCAACTTGCACTGAACCAAGAATGATCATCATATCAAGGATACCCTGGCAGTGATGATGCTGGGGGAAAAGGTAGAATTTTAAGATATTTTATTGTGCTTTTTCTTTTTTTCTACTTTTTTTTTCAGGCCAACCCTTTAAATTAGATCCCAAAATGACTCATAAGAAGTTGAAGATCTCCAATGATGGACTGCAGATGGAGAAGGATGAAAGCTCTCTAAAAAAGAGCCATACCCCAGAGAGGTTTAGTGGCACAGGGTGCTATGGGGCAGCAGGAAATATATTCATTGACAGTGGCTGCCATTACTGGGAGGTGGTCATGGGTTCCTCAACATGGTGAGTGGATCCCATTTTCCTGTTGTTTTCTGTCCTCTGTCATTAGGTTCCTAGGATATTCAATTCTATAGCACAACCATAATACCAGTAACTCAAGGTTAAAAGGTATGTGATGAAAACCACTCCTAGAAAAATTTGCCAGCTTTTAAATAAAATCATGGAAAATATACTGGGCTAGGAGATGGAAATTGTCCCATCACTCTAATTGCCAACTTTTTAAAGCTCTGGTGATATCAGCATTATGAATCTAAATGTAAACTAAGGAATAAACATATATTCTATTTTATATATATTATATATGGTATCTTACACAACTCAGATCATTCTTAAATGTTTATTTCTCTCTCCTCTCCACTGTCTCATAGGTATGCAATTGGCATTGCCTACAAATCAGCTCCAAAGAATGAATGGATTGGCAAGAATGCCTCTTCATGGGTCTTCTCTCGCTGCAATAGTAACTTTGTGGTGAGACATAACAACAAGGAAATGCTGGTGGATGTGCCCCCACAGTTGAAGCGTCTGGGTGTCCTCCTGGATTATGACAACAACATGCTGTCTTTCTATGACCCAGCTAACTCTCTTCATCTTCATACTTTTGATGTGACCTTCATTCTTCCAGTTTGTCCAACATTTACAATCTGGAACAAATCCCTAATGATCCTGTCTGGCTTGCCTGCCCCAGATTTTATTGATTACCCTGAGCGGCAGGAATGCAACTGCAGGCCCCAAGAATCCCCTTATGTTTCTGGGATGAAAACCTGTCATTAAGTTTCTGGAGAGCATGTAATTCACTGGCTCTCTAGTTCAGCAGTCCTTCCCCTCCTACACCTAAGTTAGCGCTCAATATATGAGATACAAATAAAGTTGTTTGAAGCATCCAAAATAACTAGATATTGTAGATTTAATTTTTGTGCATTAAAGCTTGTATTTAAATTAATATATTGAGTTTCTCGGCACAAATTATCTGAGTAGTGTGGGTTCAAGCCATTGGAGAAAAATTTAGAAAATGCCTCTGTTGTCATTGGAGAATTAAAAATTCCCAGTGACTTAAGGATATAAATTATATTGGAAGCAATTAGGGTAATTCTAGTTAAATAATGTGGGAAGATGCCCTGAATAAGGGGCTAGCCAGCTAGAAGTGGGGGTGGTCAGCCTTTCTAATACTGGACAGTTTGGCCATGTAGAATTTTGAACAGTGTCAAATTATCACATATTGTATTTAACTTTTCATGAAAACCTATCTTCAAGGGTTTGTTAGGAAACCCTGAATATGTATATGTAACATACAAAGTGAATATATATATACATCTTATATATATTCACTTGTGTATGTATGTATATGTATATTCACTTTATATATTATGTATACATACACAAAAAATTTTTTTTCCAAACACTAACTTGAACTAGAACAAAAAAATTTTTAATTTGCTTATTTGAGTGAGAAATATACTGGAAGGGAAAATAAGCTACACAATCCATTTTTGTCCCCTAAAGGAAACATCAAAATCAATCAACATTTCTTTCCTCCCTCTATCCATCATTGCCCTCCTCCGTCTTGTCACACACACATACACATGCAACCATGACACAGATAATGGGAAGAGCTCTATTGGATTAGGAAAGATTTGGATATAAGATTGCACAAAAGATGCTGTTGCTGGATAGAAAATTGATCCAGGTAGAAGTGATGCTACCTACGTGAAGATGGCCATCTGAATTGTTAAAAATTCTGTCATAGACTGTTTTAAATGAAAAGTTTTACTATTCCCAAATACATACAGTTATGAGAATTCAGCTTTTAAAAGCTGCACAGTGAAGGCTATTTAGGAGCCTGCTTTACTTAATTAGTAAAAACAGAGTGTTATTGAGGCACCAACTATTCGCACATAACTGTACTTATATTTTCAGATCAAACACTTTTGAAGTACTTAAGATCTTCCTGAAAACAGTTTGTTTTGTTAAATAGGATAAATAATCATTCCTTTTGCAATTTTGTTTGGAGTAGTAATTTGCTCAGCCAATCCCTCCACACAAATGCAGATATAAACCTCATCCCAGTCCTAACCAGTATAGTTGAAGGGAATGGAGCCTTGTGGTCTATGATTTTTTAAATTTCCATTGAAGGGATTGGGGATGTCAGAGAACCAGAGCTTTCTCCTCTACAGGAGTTAAGTTGGCTTCAAGAAGTCTTCTCCTGGGATTTGTGAAAATATTACTGTTGTACAATTACAAAGTGGTAGCTGTAACAACTCCCCCAGATTGGAGGCTTGAAATGTCAAAAGTCTTCCCGTCCTCCTTTCCCCTGGCTTGGTAGATGCTCATTTATTAATTCATTCAATAAAATACTTGATGCCAGGTACCAAAATACTGCCATGGGTGGGCACATATTAATAAAATACCCTACCTGCTGCCAAATGGCTTACTATTCTGTGGAAGAAACAAAGTATATAATCCTCCCCAATAACAATTGTGTATTGTTTGTTCACTAAATGTGGAAGGCAAGACTGATGCAGACACAGAAGGAAGGCTCAAAAATATATATCTAGTGGCAACATTCTTTTTTTGGTTTTAAAGACCATATGTACTTACTGTTAATCAGGAAATGAGCTACCTCAGTAAAATTCATCAGTGCTGGCAAATATCTTGCTGTAGGGGAAAGCTCATAACCTTTGGATTTAAATGATCCTAGTTTCTCTACCATTTATTAGCGGCGTGACCTAGGACAAGTACTTCACTTCTCAGGGCCTCTGTTTCCTCCTCTGTAACATAATGTCTACTTCACAAGGCTGTTTCAAAGGTTAAAAAAAGATAGGATGTGTAAACTCTGTAGCTCAGCGCCTGGCATTTGCTAAGTGTGCCATAAATATTAATCTCTTTCACTACCTCCAGCTCCAATACAGCATAGCAGTGCTGTAAAATGTGTGTCCTTCATTTCTCAGTTACCTTTGTCTCTTCCCTAGGGCCTATCCTCAAATTCTTAACAAAAAAATGATTTTTCCCCTTCATGAAACTTTTCACTAGTTCCCTTAGCACCCAGTGGAAGGTCCCAACCCCTTAGTTTGGCTTTTCATGTCCCTGTTTGCTTACACAGCTTCATCTTTTACCACTTTCCCCCTCACATTGATTAAGCTAGCCAAGTTTAACTATTTACACAAGTTATTCTCTGGTCCTGCAGCAGAAACATGATTAAAAATTTTAATGCCCAGAGTAAACAACAGAAATTTCTCTTAAAGGAATAGTGTGAAAATGCTGTAAGTACAGAAAATGCAACCTCCATCCCAGTAGTACAATTTCCTTTACCTTGTCCTTGGCTTTCCAAAACTGTTCATTTAATTTGGTGTCTTTTAGATTTTAGTGCCTGGGGACAAAGCTCTAATTTCCCCTTCCTACTTTCGACTCTATCCTGGACTACCTTTCCTCACCTCTATCTCTCTCAACCAAACTAACTCTTTATTCCCTAGACTGGATGATGCATCCCTCTTTGGAGCTCCCATGACACCTCCAACATCCCCCTCTCTCAGCAATAATCACGTTATATAGCAGTGTGGCTTTCAACATGGTCCTCACACCACCTATGTTAGAATCACTTTTCATGTTTATTAAAACAATTGATTTTTGAACCCCACTCCTGACCTAATGCCTGAGAACATAGGCAGGAATTTACATTTTTGACAAGCTCCTCATGATTCTGATGCACATAAAATTTTAATGTATAGTCATCTTCCCTACTAGACTGAACACTTTGAGGGGAAGGACTGTGTCTTTTGTTATTGTTATATTTTTAATACTTGGCACAGTGTCTGGAACATTAGCTTGGCTAATGTTTATTGAATGAATGTACGAATGAAAAAATGAATTATGAAAGTTTCCCTCTTGTACTCTGATCCCCATAGTGATGTTTGTTACTTCCTGGGCAGAAAAGCTTGGTTACTACTCCATTCGAGTTGTATTGATACTATTTTGCAAAGGTAACAAGGCTCCTACATAATAAATGAGCACTGTCCTCCTCAAAAACTCTTTGGCAGTTGTCTTGGGGAATTGTCTTTGGAGCACATGGCACCATTCTTTTCAATAACATTTCAATCTTGTCAAACTTTGTTCTTTGAAGGTGGATTTAAATTTTGATTATAGCCAAAAACCACTCAGAGCTAAGTCTACTCAGTAAAGTGGAGAATTAAACTGGGTTTGGAGTAAGCAATGAAGTTTGACTCTGAAGTCCCAACTTCTGAGTCAAACAGTGAAAAATGGCTTCTAAGATACAACACGGTGACAAAGTATTCAGTGGGGGTGTGATGGACCCCAGATATTTATTTTAGATAACTTGGCTTTTATAGAATCCTGGCAATGCCATGGACCTTAAGAGAAGTAATTGGCTACCTCTAGCTAAACCCAGTTGGACAAAGAGAATAGGACCTGTGTTTAACATTTTCAAAGAAGGTGACTCTATAAACTTTTGTTGTTGCTCTACTTGATCTGTTCTCCACAACCTTTTCTGCCAGAAGATTATTTTATGTCTGCAATTTATGCTTGTTTCCACTTTTTATATTGTCTTATTGAAGAAAGCACAAAAAAATCAAACTAAAGTTAAGCCTGTTTAGAGAATATGAAAGAAATTTTGATGCCACATTGAGGTTGTGGCTACTTGTAAGTAAGGGTAACTGCATCTGGATGTGTTTTTATTATACAATTCTACATGAATCTTTGGATGCAGTGAAATTCAGATTGCAGCAAAATCACGTATACATTCTTTTCAGCTAAAACACACTAGGTGAATTTTCTAAACTTCCATGGTTTACATATTAATATATGACTACCAAGATGGAGCATGGATGGACTTTTGAATAAAATCAAATATTTGATACCGCCTCCTTCAAGGAATGAAGAATGTCAGGCAGGTAGGTAAGAACCACTCCTACATTTATTTCTAGCTCCTGAAGCCAACTGCAGCCTTGGAGCCATGGGCTGTATTTGACTGTATATTACAGGTTGGCCAGACTGATTGCCATCAGGTCAGGCAAAACTGCCTTTTATGGTGTAGTCTGCCAGCTTCAGACATATGCTGTGTTGTTGTTATTGGCTAGACTATTTATTAGACTATTGTTGGACTATTTTTTATCAAATGCTTTACCCCACGCCTGTTTGTATTGGGAGCTCTGGACCAATAGTGTCTCTCCTAGTGACAGAAATATGAACATCTGTGGATTACACAGCCTCATCCCTCTCTACAATAACCCAGCCCATCCGAAATGCTATATTATGAATTAAATAAATATATATGTATTCATGAATTCTTGGTTGTCTCTTGCTGGAGTTTAATTGGGGTAAGACTAAAAGAAAGATGGCCACAAATTCTCCTGGAATTGGGTAAGTGACTAGGGGAAACCAAGGATTATATAATAGGTAGTGATCTGGAGAGAAAGGACCCAGGGAGTCTGGAGCTCAAAATCCAGTCAAAAAGACTTTGATTTCCGGAGCACGATATAGTCACGAAGACCAAAGAAATGAAGGTATAAGATTCAAAGAAACATGACACATTCAGTTTTAGAGATTGGAGCAGAGGGTGAAAATTAAAGACCAAATAAAATCCCAGTGCTGGAACCCATTGATTAAGATTAGGATAGGACCAGAAGCAAGTGAGCTGATTTACTGTTAAAACGTGGCCTGCAGGAGGAGACTGGGAGGGTTAGGAGGTCCTTCAGGGCTGGAATTGAGCATATTTTAATCATATTTGTAGCGGCACTAAGACTAAAGGGATCATGTGATATGAAGTGAATAAAGCAGGGCAGTCAAGGGCAGCAGCTAGAGAAGTGACTTGAAACAGGTCATCAGACCAGGGGCCTATAAGAATTACAGCCCAAAGGCAAGAGGAGTAAAATATAAAGGAGAAAAGAATTTGGAACATTGTGTGTTTAGTGGTTTAATTGAAGAGCAACCTAGGCAAATATCAAATATGGGATTATTACCCATAGCTAAGATTTTAATATATATTTTTGTGTCTGATGATGTTTGGAAAGCCCATCTTCATTTAATGTGCCAGGACAAAACAGATACAGGATTCTTGATGTTTCCCTACCTGAAAAAATAGAGTTGGTCTCAGAGTTTCAGTGAATCTGAGCCTGTAGTTGGGAGGGAGGTGATCTCAGTTGTGATGGTTAGGAGTAACAGAGATCAAATAGGTTGTTACAAGGTTACTAGAAATGTATATAGCATGATAGCTAATGAGAATGACTCTCTTCTACAATGAATTTCCAGGAATAGAACATCAAGGTGGTTTTCCTCTACTGTTGGGCACAATACACAAATTACAATTGTGACTGATCTTGCCAGGTCATTCAAGCAGTTATTAACCACTAGTTATGTTCCTAGTACTCTTCTCATTTCTGTGGGGAGATATTAAGATGAAAAATATTCCTAACATTTATAATGGAGTACCCATCAATACTGCTTCTCAGATACTTTTACATCTATGAACTCAATGAATTACTAGTGGTAGTTGACAAAGGGAGCATTTAGTAGAGACACCAGAGTGCAAGTGGAAGCTCTTACCACGATCTAGCATGGAAACTTGTACATAGTAGGTGCTTCATAAATGCTGGTTGAATAGAATTAGAATCTGATAAGCAGAATCACAAGTAGGCCTCTTCATACATTGTGAAGTTACGTGAACTTACCAGCACCATGTGTATAAAACCTCTGAGGCATATATTCCTTGTCCAGGATTCCCATGACTGCTTCTTGCCATCGTTCCTTAAGGCCAGGCTCTTTTAAAGGCAACAATTAGAAGAATTAATAAATTAGCTACCAATAATGTGCTAATGGAGGAATATGGGAAAAATTCACATAGAAGACAAGACATTTTTACTCAGAAAACAAGAACTATTAAGAAGAACCTTCTAGGGAAAATGTTTTTGTTGTCTGACTTTGGACTGACAAGTTGGGGAGGGCAAGCTTCAGACGTCCCAGTTTAGGAGGGTCAGCTGACAATGTCCTGGCAGGCTAAGCCCCTGCCAGGGGAAATATTTTGGACCAAGAGGACTCTTTCAAAGGGGATATAGATGTCAACTGAGTCTCAAAGCACAATGCCTGTGATCCTACTAGAGCACAAGGGCTGGCCTTGTACACAGAATACAAAGTGGATCTGCTACTCTTCCAGCCAGATTAAAAGTCCCAGAAAATCGAATTTGGGTTTATTTTTCCTTTGATGTATAGTGATAAGAAAAAGCTACTATGATCAACACCTCTGTGTTCAACATAACTCCCTCAGTGATAAGGGAGGGTCATGAGATGGCCCAGAAATGTGAAATTCACAGTAAGCAGCTGCCAAGCACATATGGCAAGTCCAAGTCCTGACTGATTTAGTAGGTAAAGATAAAATGAATCACTTTTACATTCAAACAGTTTATTATTTACACAGTGAAAGAAAAAGCAGTCAAAGATTCCAGCCCTGAATAGTCCTTGTCCCAAACAACCAAAAGGATGACACTGAAACACAAAGGACCAGAAGACTGCCAAGTGAGTTGTGGGATACCTCATTGCTAAGAAGCCAATTATAGACTGCAGCTAAGTGGCTTTATAGTCTGTAGCTCTATTCCGAGGGAAGTGGGTCAGGAAGTCTTGTACCTTATCAGAACCCAGGAGGTGGGAGGCGATGAAAAACTATCTCATGAAGCTTTCCAAGAGAGATAAGGAGGCAAGTGGGAAATGATCTTGAAGCAGCTCTTCTAAGGCCTCCCATCCCTTGTGCTCTGGAAGGATCACAGGCATTCTGCCAAGACCCAGATTAGCTGTGGTTCAAGCCTTTGCCTGAGGGACCATTGTAGATATTGCCAGGTGGCTAGGGTGCCAGGATAGAGCTATGCTCATACAGAGGTTAGCTGAAGGTCCAGGTAACTTCCTCAGGGGGAAGCAAAAGGAAGTAAAGTCAGGGTCTTTTGAAGTACCTCTTATCTTCCTCCCTTCTGCTGAGCTTCCATTCATGTCCTTTCATTCTTCTCAGCATTTTGGGAGTTGGGGTGGGGATGGGGCAGAGATTAATTAATTAGGATATAAAATAATTAGGATATAAAATAAATTCAGGCTCTGAAAGATTCAGTACCAAGGCCAGAGAATTCCAAGGTCTGGGTCCTTTGCTATCTCTGGCTCTTAGTTTTTCAACTAGGAATGAAAGTGTATGAGTAATTTCTAAGGTCTCTTCTAGCCCTAACAATATGAATTACCATAAATGCAAATTTAGTGAATGTAGTGATAGGAGTCTGATGTGCATACCTACCCCAAGAATGTTGGGACATCAGGGCTGATCATCAGGAATCCTGCGACTGGGACAGAGAAATGGATGACTTTAGAACCATCATCAGAATCCCTTTGGGGGTGACTATCCTTCCCCATACACGCTTCACTTGGATCTCTCTTGCCAATCCTCTGCCACCATTACTTTTGAACTTTCTGCTTCAGCCTTCTTTCCCATCCTGCTTGATAACTGTACAAAATGCAAATACTGTGCTAGCTAGTGGTGTCTCTGTTTCAAATTTCAGGTCAGCCATCTGAGCGTCTTCAATGTATACATGCAGAGAATTGCCAAAGATATTCTACTTTCCAAGGACAGAGCAGGTCACTTGATATAGTAACTAACAGGGGTCCTGTGTGCTACCTTCTCCAATTATGGTCTTCCCAACCCAAGCTCCCACAAATACATCCCTTAAATGGCAGAGGAGAGAGTACTGGTGTAGCTACACACTCCAAGTTATCATTCCACCATTCATTTATTCACTCATTCAACAAGTATTTTATTGGTAGTCTCTTTGTGCCAGGTGCTGGAGTTCAGTGATGAATAAGACACATAATCCCTGCCATCATGAGACTCCTAATCTAGAGGGAAGACAGGGTATCAACGAATGATGGCTTTTTGAATCATAGGAGCTATCATTGATTGGGTGCTTACAGTGTGCCTGGCATTATGCTAAGCACTTGAGATGAAATGATTCTTTCAATCCTCCCAGCAACTCTATGAGATAAAGACAATTATTGGCTCCCTCAAACATGAAGAGTTAATCCCTGCGCCCATGCCCAGACCTGCAGATTCCTGTATGCCTGGTGAGCTGCCAGCTAGGGTCTTAGCCACGGCTGCTTTGGGCACGGAGTAAAGTTTAAGGCCCAGCACTGAGGAAATAAATGACCCAGTGCAGCAGCTTCTGAAGTCAGGGTTAACCCGGAAGGCCTTCTAGGTCTTTGCTAGACACCCCTAAAACTGCCCCCTGCGCGATTTTCCCATCCCCTTTTTCTCCCCTTTCCCTCCGGCACCCCACTGCCCTCCCTTTCCTGCCCAGCCCCTCCCTCCGGGCCGCCTCTTCCCTGAGTCATTTCCCCTTCTCCGCCCCAAACATCTTGGCTTTCTCTTGGAATCCCTTCCCCTCTGGCAGGAAGTAGAGGAAAGGCAAACTGGCTTTGGGAACCAGGTGAGCGTTTTCCCCAGGGAGGATGAGAAACGCCTCCCCACACCCCCCTAACCCCCCCCCGAATTCGGAAGGACGGGAAATCCTGGGAGTTCCCTTGAGCCGAGCGTAGGAGGTGCCACGCCCCGCCTGGTGTCTCCTGGGATGTAAGGAGGGAAGCGGTGGTCCAGTTGGGCGGGCCTGTGGGGCTGCGACCCACTCCGGCGCAGTGAGCTCAGCGCGCGGGGGAGGGACCTCGCTGCCGCGAACATGGGGGTCGTGGAAAGGTCGCCTGCAGAAGCCAGCCGTTGGGAGAAGAGAGAGGAAAAAGCTCCGAGCGGTGCATGTGGAGGGTGCGTGCGCGTGCAAGTGGGGTGATACGTGTAGTTAGAAGGCATGCGTGTGTATGAAGGGGTGTAGAGAGGTGCGCGTATGAGGAGGCGAGCGTGCGCGGGAATACTTGTGGGCGTGTGGAGATGTGTGGGAGAGATGCGAAGATGTGATTTACACAGGTGCGGACGAAGGAATGTGCGAGTGGTGACCTGGAGATGCGTTCGAGTGTGGAGACTCACTGAGAAGCCCATGGGGGATGGGCTTGTGTGCACGTGGAGGAGTGTATGAGGGGATATAGATTTATTAATATGTATGCGTGCGCATGTAGTGCGTGCGTGCGTGGGGGTCCGTACGTGGGGGTGCGTGCGTGGGGGGGTGCGTGCGTTGGGTGGTGCGTGCGTGGTGGGGACGCGAGAGCGGGAAGGCAGGCTGAAGGAGTGGAACGCGGGAGCCGGGTGAGTGCGCAAGTAAGAGTAAAGATGTCCGGAAAAGCTCTTGGTGGCAGAGCTTAAAGTTAGGATTCTTAACCTCTTTTTGTTTTTCTTGAGGTGGGCTGTAGGATGCACATATACCAGTTTGAAAATCAGGAAAACTGTTAACCAACTGACCACCTCGTTTAAAAAAATGCCCGTGGTTTGCATGTAAGCACAAAGGGTTCGTGGACTCACTAATGGTCATCTGTAGACCCTAGATTATGGTTTAAAATGGGGAGAAAACCCAAATACATTATGATGATATCCGCCATTATGTCTTTTGATTCTGTGAGAGAAGAAATGGAACAGCAGCTGTCCCCTGTCCTTGGGTTTGAGGCTAGTTTTGCTGCTTCTATTGGATTTGGTGCCAGCAAAGTGGGAGTGTAAAACGGGATCACTGCCCAGAGTAAGACTGCGGAAGGGTCCCTTGTGGCCTTCAGGATAAAGCTCGGCCCCTCTGTGGCGGATCACTAGCCACAGGTCTTGTAGGCTAGCTCCTTGATGAGGTGGGAAAGTAGAGATTTGTAGTTGCTTCCCTGGGTGTTTTCCGCCACTCCCCCTCGCCACGCCCCCAACAGCCTGTGAGTGGTGTCAGGGAGTATGAATTTAAGGTTGGGACTTTGTTGGGTAAATGAATAGAAAGGAGACCAGAAGGAGACCAGCAGATTTGGGTTCTGATCCCATCTTTACAATTAACTAACTGTCACATTAAGCAATTTTCTTGATCTTCTTGTCCATCACTTTTCTTATTTATTTATTTATTGAGACTGAGTCTCACTCTGTTGCCCCGGCTGGAGCGCAGTGGCACAATCTCGGCTCACTGCAAACTACTCCTCCAGGATTCAAGCGATCCTCTTGTCTCAGCCTCTCAAATAGCTGGGATTACAGGTGTGCACCACTATGCCCAGCTAATTTTTGTATTTTTTTGTAGAGACGAGATCTGTCCATGTTGCCTAGACTGGTCTTGAGCTCCTGGACTCAAGTGATCCGCCTGCCTCAGCTTCCCAAAGTGCTGGGATTACAGATGTGAGGCACTGCACCCAGCCTCACTTTCCTCATTTATAAAATGGTAGCTCACGGGGTAGTTGGAAGTTTAAATAAGACTATAATAAATTCCCAGAACATGAGAAGTCTTTAATAAATGGCTGCATACCTAGGAATAAATAATATGTGTATATATTTTATATATGTGTGTATATATATATTTGCAGAAAAGTTAAAAACATCTGAAAGAATGTCATAAACTGCTGATTTCTTTTTGGTTTCTTGTAGACATACCTAGTTGTGCTGTCAGCCAAAGCGAACCAAGTTCATCCTGTAAAGTCAGATGACTGAAGTAAGTGGGAATTTATTTGAAATTATTTGCAATGTTCAAGTAGATAATTATTAGTCCAGCATCAACTCTCGCTTGGATTGCTGCCATGGTCTCCAAGTCTTCACATTTGCCTGCTTCCCTCGTTTTCATGCTCCATATTTCAGTCACAGTTATCTTTCCCTCTGAGAAGCAAAATAGCTTACTGGTTTGGAGTACAGACCTTGGACTCAGGCATGTCTCCTTCAGATCCCAATTGCACCCTGCTCCACCACTTTCTAGCTGTGTGACCTTGCACAAATTATTTCATTTCTTTTTTGGGGGATTTCAACATTTTAATTTCTTTTTAATATAAGTCACTTTTTTCAATCTAGGAAACAGACTCAAAGTAAGACAATCTAGTCCTCTGGAGATTCAGGCTTTCTATCTTTAGCAGAATGACATCATAATATAAGGTGCTAGCAATTGAGTTATAAACTCTAAATAATAACGTAATAAACTCTAAATAAGACAGTTATGTAATACATATTCATATGTAAAAACTTGTCAGGAGCTCTTGCCAGGGTGAGGATATGAAAAATAGAGCATGTTTTAATTACCAAATTGTAAGCTCAGTGAATATTTTTTGGGATGGGCCCATAAAATCTGGCCATTGTTATGTTAAACTTCTGTAAACTGCAGAATTCCTTAACCCTTAGTTAGCTTTGATTTTTGCTAAATATCCTGAGGCTGGGCACAGTCTCAATGTAACTCTTCTCCTAAGGGCTGAAGTGGGTGCTAGTCATCAAAGCGTGGAATGTCATTTTAGGAGCAACCCCTAGAAGTAATCCTGGTAAGCCCTAGAAGTAATCCTTTGGGTGCATAGTAGGCTCTGTGCAGGTGGTAAAATCTGAACAGGAATAGGAGAATTAATGATCAGGACTGGAACTGCCCAGTCTGCCCCCACCTTGCTGATGTAGCCAGAAGGTGAGCCTGTGATAATGAGAAAGGCACCAATCGAGAAAAAGCACAGTGGTAAGTGCAGTGGCCTTGTAAGGGAACTTAGGAGAGCTTTTCTAAACTGAAGGTCAATGTAGCCCTCACCTGTGCTGGAGAGCCTTGAGTATTTCACTTTACTACTGGGGATTCCAGCCAGGTTTGTGTGGGATGGCATCATAGCACACTGACACAGCTACAGTTGGAGTGCCATGCCAGGCTGCCAGTGGCAACACTTTGCTCACAGTTGACAGCAGGGGCACTCAAGACTCTGCCACCTAAATGCCACCCAGCCCACCCCAGCAAGGACCAGTGCTCTGGAAGTCTACTTCACTTCTTTTAGAATCTGTTTCCTTATCTGTAAAAGAGGACAATGCTGACAACCTCAAGGGTTTTGTGAGGGATTGCAGAGATAATGTATGTAATGTAGCCCACAGGAATTGCTCAATAAATGGTGGATTAAAAATGGTAAGGGCAGTGAAGTAGCCAGCAGGAAAGTGGTTGAAGTGATGCACCATGGCATCTAGACTGGGTAGGGATTGAAGCCATGAGGTGATAATGAGCTGGAGAATGGGAGAAAGGATGGGAGATCTTGATGAGAATAAAAAGTGGCTGTGAAATGACTCCTTGATCACATTAAAAAAAAAAAAAAAAAGAGAATGAGGAGTGGGTAGTCTGAGAACCAAGAAGTAATTGGAATAGGAGGTTGTAGCCAGAGATTAGGCTAGTAGAGTTCAGAAATTCCAAAGTGGAGCAGCTCCACGCTTATTGGGTGGTCTAGGAAACTAATGGTTAGCAATGGCATATAAAGTGGCATGTGGTTAGAGTTTGTTGAAGTAGAGGAGATCAAAGGGCAGTGAGGCTAGCATGTTCAGTGAGTCATCCACAGACATTGATGTTGCTTACATGATGTTAGGGGTTGAAATGGAAAGGAAAATGGAGCCAGTGCCAAAGCCAAGGTCTATCCTAATTAAAGGATGGCAGTCATTTATTTCACAAATATTTACTGACCTTTAAAACAGACAAGAATCCTGCTGTCATGGAGTTTACAGTCTAACAGGAGTAATAACAGAAATTAATGATTTTATCTATAAATAGAAAGCTGTAAACGGTGATAAGAGCTATGAATGAAAAATAAGTGTTCTTTAAGTGTTATAATAGAAGGACCTCACCCTGCCTGGAATGTTAGGGAAGGCTTCCCTGAAGAAGTGATGAGGACTGAAAGATAAATTAGGGTAGATGGAGGTGGATGATGGGTAGGTAGAAGACATGTTCCAGGTAAAGGAAACAGCATGTGCAAAGACCTGAAGCTAGAACATGTATAGTAATTTGAAGAACTGAAAGATATCTCCTATGACTAGAGCATATTAAGTAATGCTCTAGCCGTAGGAGAGTGCTGAGGCTGGGTGGCAGACTCCCTTAAGGATTTGGGACTTTATACTACGAGCAATGGTAGTATTTGAATGACATGATCATAATTAAAAATAGGCCATTGTTCAACACCCGCCTATGAGTGAGAACATGCAGTGTTTGATTTTCCGCTCTTGTGTCAGTTTGCTGACACAGGGAGGGGAGCACTACACACTGGGGTCAGTTGGGGGGAAATGGGGGAGGGGGGGGGGGGTGGGGAGTTGTGGAGAGATAGCATGGGGAGAAACGCCAGATATAGGTGAAGGGGAGGAAGGCAGCAAATTACACTGCCATGTGTGTACCTATGCAACAATCTTGCATGTTCTTTACATGTACCCCAAAACCTAACCTAAAATGCAATTAAAAAAATAGGCCAGGCATGATGGTTTGCACCGGTAATCCTGGCATTTTGGGAGGCCAAAGTTGGTGGATCACTTAAGCCCAGGAGTTTGATACCAGCCTGGGCAACTTGGAAAAACCCCATCTTTATAAAAAATATAAAACATTAGCCAGGTGTGGTGGCACATACTACTACTGGTGGCACATCCCAGCTACTCGGGAAGCTGAGGTGAGAGGATCACCTGAACCTGGGGAAGTCGAGGCTGCAGTGAGCTGTGACCATGCCACTGCACTCCAGCCTGGGTGACAGAGTGAGACCCTGTGTCAAAGAAAAACATCAAACACGTAAGTAAATAGGATAAATTGTGAAGGGCCAGTTTATGTGTATGTTAGTATAGGGAATTGTGTGTGTACGTGTATGTGTATACATAAAATATACGTGTATAATATGTAAACACATATAATAGATGTATACATATATAATATATAAAAATGATACATAACATTTTACCACTTTAAAGAAGGTTGAATATACCATGGTTATATTCCAGTGTCCATACATAGACATCCAACTCATTCTTTTTAAAAAAATATTATTACTAATACAAATAGAGATGGGGTGTCACCATTTTGCCCAGGCTAATCTCGAGCTCCTGGGCACAACCAGTCCTCCCACCTCGGCCTCCCAAAGTGCTGGGATTACAGATGTGAGCTACCAAGCCCAGCCCAACTCATTCTTGAGAGTTGCAAAGTGTTCCATGGTATGGATGTGTGATGACTTAAATTTAACTATTGCCCTATTGATGGACATTTAAGTCGTCTCTAATTATATATTACTTTACAATGTGCACTGTTCACAATAGCAAAGACATGGAATCAACCCAAATTCCCATCAATGACAGACTGGACAAAGAAAATGTGATACATATACACTGTGGAGTGCTATGCAGCCAAAAAAAAAAAAAAAAGAGATCATGTGCTTTGCAGGAATATGATGCAGCTGGAGGTCATTATCCTTAGCAAATTAATGCAGGAACAGAAAACCAAATACCAAATGCTCACACTTATAAGTGGGAGCTAAATAATGAGAACCGATGGGCAGAAAGAGAGAAACAAGAGACAATGGGTACGACCTGAAGGAGGAGGGTAGGAAGAGAGAGAGGATCAGGAAAAATAACTATTAAGTATTATACTTAGTACCTGGATAACAAAATAATCTAAACCAAACCCCTGTGACACGAACTTACCTGTATAACAAACCTGCACTGCACGTGTACCCCAAACCTAAAATAAAAGTTGAACAAAATTGCAATATACTGTCCTAGAAATTTTTTTCTCTAATATTATGTTTCAAATTTTATTTTTAAAATTGTACTAGGAATACACAAGGAATTACATGAGGAATGTATGAATATATTATTATAAAAACTTTAAAAATATAGAAATATGTAACAACGAGAGCAAATGCTTATACAGGCCTTACTGTGCCCAGCAAAACTCTAAATGCTTTAAAGAGATTAGCACGTTTACTCTTTACAACAATCCATGAGATACGTACTGTTATTCTTCCATTTTACAGATAGGGACACTGAGAGCACAAAGAGGTCATGTAACTTGCATGTGGTCATACAGCTAGTAATTGTTGGAGCTGGAATCTTAATCATCTCATTATTTTCCTTCACCTCTATCCCAGTGTAATGCCTTACCTCAAATGTGACAATGGTTCTTTGTTTCGTTGCAATTTTATCTACTTATATAAAACACATGCAAAATGTTATTTTTTTGTGCATTGGTTTGCTTTTTATGTAATAGATTAATACTGTGTTATCTTGCAACTAGCTTTTCCCATTTAACCTTGTGTCTTTGACTTTTTCCATATCTTTATTTTTAAATTAATAATATATAAACGTATTTTCATGGTAAAAGAGCAAAATAATACACAGGTATAGAGAGAGTAAATCTTCTAACTTGCCTTTCCTGCCTGCTCTCTGACATCTCACCAAAAAAAACCCCCCAAAACCAAAACAAAACAAAATCCAATAAACAACCAACTGTCCACGGTTTGGTGAGTGTCCTTATAGTCTTCTTTTCATGCATTTTGTGTGAATAAATAAGTATATATATATTGTAGTATGCTATATGTATTTTTATATATTATAAATATATAATATATATTTATTATTTATTATTCAATATGTATGAATCCAGTTATATAAATATAACTGGATACATTCATATTGTTATACAGCCTCTTAATTTCTTATTCATTGATTTAATTACACACATGATACATGAATACATTTTTCTTTTGAAAGATTAGAGCATTACAGGGAAGTTGAACACTTTCTTCCTTTGATCATCATTGATTTCCTCTGTACCTCCTCTGTCCCTGCTCACTGTTTGACTTTCTCCTGCATCTTTTTTTACTCATTCACGAACAATTACAAACATGTCTGCATGTGTAGGGAATATATAATATTATTTAGTGGCTTTAAAAAATACGAATTGTATAATGCTATGTGTATTGATTTGCTATTTTCTACTTTCACCCAACATAATGTCTGACAGCTTTTCATGTTAATACGTATAAATCTACCTGTTCTTTGTTTCATAGTATTCTACTATGACTACTACAATAAATAATAGGATATTCTACTAGAATAAATAGGTTATAATTTGTTAGCCAATTCCCCATTGACACGGTTATTTCTAAATTTTTGCTAATGTAAAACCTGTTGTAATGAATATCTTATATGCCTCTCTTTCTTTTCTCCATTGACTTTTAAATACTACTTTTAATCAGTATTAGGTTCTTAGGAATACTTGAGTTTGTTTCATGATTCTCTATTTGGTTCTATTGATTCATTTATTAATACCTTCATCCATGCCATACTTTTCATTTCTGTATTTTTATAATATGTGTGCTATCTGGCATTGAAAGACCCTCCTTATCTTCTTTCATTTTTGTGGTTAGTTTTACATATTTACTATTTTAATGAATTTTAAATGCAGATTATCATGCCCTTGTAGGATCTTATGAGCATTTTTATTTTGTATTTCATTGAGTTTACAGATTTAAGCAGGGAGAGTTAGCATCTTTACATGAATGAGTCTTTCTTTATATGAATAAACATGGTATGGCTTTCCATTTATCCAAATTTTTAAGTCCTTTAGTAATGCTTCATAATTTTCTCCATAAATATTTTGAACATATCTTGTTTGTTTTATTTCTAGATACTTTATTTTTGTTGCTACCATCAATAGAACTTTTTCTTTCATTTCATAATTACTATAGGAGTATAAGAAAGCTATCAATTTTTGTATGTTGTCTTGTGTCCGACAACTTTACTTGTAAATTATCTTTCTAATTGATTCTATTGGATTTTCTTGGTAGGAAAACAGATTATGTACAAATACTGATAGTTTTGTCTCTTTGTCTTTAGCCTATATACCATGTGTACTTTTTATTTTAATGCATTGTCTAGGACCTCCAATTTAAGATTGAATCATAGCAATATCAGATATCTTTATTTTATCCTTCCCTTTAATGGGAATGCTTCTGAAATTTCATCAAGTATTATGTTTGCTGTGGGCATGTGGCAGTTACCTTCATTAAGTTAAACAAACTCTCTTGAATTTCTACCTTTTCGAGGCTTTTTAAAAACAAGAATGGTCACGCCTGTAATCCTAGCAATTTGGGAGGCTAAGGACAGTAGATAGCTTCGGTCCAGGAGTTTTTTGAGACCAGTCTGTGCAACATGGCAAAACCACGTTGCTGCAAAAAACAAAATAAATAAATAAAATTATCGATGTGTGGTGGCATGTGCCTAAACAGAGTACCAGCTACTCGGTGGGGGCTGAGATAGGAGAATTGCTTGAGCCTGGGAAGGTCAAGACTTTTGTGAGCCGTGACTGCACCACTGTACTCCA
>NW_016107504.1:1589929-1595128 GCF_001604975.1 Cebus imitator
CAAAAAAAAAAAAAAAGAAAAAGAAAAAAACAAAAACATGAATGGATGAAAAAGCAAAGCTTTATCCATTGTTTATTTATCTGTAAGTTTGACATATAGTTTTTCCCCTTTACATTATTAATGCATAAAATTGGACTGATAGCTTTAAAATTTTTATAAAAATTTCCAAATGTACATAGCAGTAGAATGTACATAACAGTAGAATGTACAATAAAACCCCCTATGTACTGTAACTCAGCTTCAGTAGCCGTGAACATTTTGCCATACTTGTTCCAACTATCCTCTTTCCCTGTTTCATGCTGGAATCTTTTAGGCGAATCAGGAATATCATGTAATTTCATTCTTTAATATTTCAGTATGCATAGCAAAAGAATTATAGCAAAAAGTACATCTTCTTATATAATCACAATGCAATTATCACACTAATACCCTGTGAGTAATCTAATTTTTCTAATTGTCTGAAATGTTTTTGCCATTGTGGTTTGTTGGAATCAGGATCCAATTGAGATCATCTTATTGTATTATATCTCTTAAGTTTCTTTTAAAAATTTTTAAAAGCTGAAACCAAACAGTACCTCTTCTCTTTTATTTTAATGACATTGGCTTGTTGAAGAAACCTGGCATTTGTCCTCTAGACTGTCCCACATTCTGGATTTGGCTGATTGCTTCTTTGAGGTGTTATTTTACTTGTTTTTGTATTGCCTGCTATTTCTTGTAAACTGAAATGTAAATTTAAAAACTTGATTAGACTAGGCAGGGCAGCTCACCCCTGTAATCTCAGCACTTTGGGAGGTATTTTGGGAGGTGGGTGGATCGCTTGAGCTTAGGAGTTCAAGATCAGCCTAGACTATGTGGCGAAACCCTGTCTCTACAAAAAATGTAAAAATTAGCTGCTGTGATCGCCCGCGCCTGTAGTCCCAGCTACTTGGGAGGCTGAGGTAGGAGAATCACCTGAGCCTGGGGAGGTTGAGGCTGTAGTGGGCAGTGATCATGCTACTGCAGTCCAGCCGGGTCAACAGAGTGAGACCTTGTCTCCAAAAAAAAAAAAAAAAAAAAAACTTGATTAGATTCAGGTTTTTAAAATTATTATTTGTCAAGAATATCTCATGGTTGTTGCTGTGTACTCCTTTTACATGATTTGCAGTTGTCTCACTTTTAGTAATACTAAAAGTGGATTGAGGCAGTGACAGTCTGATCCCATCATTTTAAAGTTCACCAGCACCCTTTCACCTAATGCATTGCTTTGTCATTTATTTTATAATTGTTATCTGAATCAATTATTTCATTAGGGGTTTCAAAGTAATGATTTTCTAATTGTATCATTCTTTTAGCATTCATCAGCTAGAATTCCTCTGTAAGAAGAGCTATTCCTCATCTACTAGGGTTATTTGATAAGCCTAAAATACAGTTTCTATGGGAAGGACATCATAAATTTTTAACCCTTTTCCTTTAATTGCCAGTTTTCCAAGGAAGGAGTTAGTGCCCTGTTCCACATTGACATATCTGTAAATGTTAAACCTTCCCTGCAGTCCTAGGATTAGCCTATTGGGGCATGATGAGTCTTTTTAAATCTATTGCAGGATTTGAGCAACTAGTATTTTATTTGGCATTTAAAAAATCTGTGTTTATAAATGAGATTGGCTATAGCATTGATCCTAAGTTGGGCAAAACTACTCCTCAAGAAGGCATTTGGAAATAACTGGTGCTTTTGATTGTCACATTTTATTGAATGTGTGTGTGTTGGTAAAGTCCTACTATAATTCAGTAAATGGTGACTAGGGATGCTAAATGAAGAATTGTCTCAACAAAAATGCCGTTAGCACTCCTGTGAAAAATGCTGGCTTGTAGTTCTCTTGTGCTTGTCCAATTTTAATATCAAGCTTATACATTTTTATATCAAGGTTCATATGTGAGATGGCCTATAATTTTCTTTCCCTTTACTTGTCAGTTTTGGTATCAAGATTATCCCAGCCTTAGAGCTGCGTCGTGTCATTTGCCATTTTTTTCATTTGGAAAAATTTATAGAAAGTTTGATTAATCTGTTCCTAGATGGTTTTTTCAAACACCAAGAAAATTTCTGGAAATGGTGACTTTTAAGGTAGATTACTGATTATCATACATTCTGCTATGATTAATTGGTCTATTTAAGTCTTC
Organism: Cebus imitator; assembly: GCF_001604975.1. Lineage (NCBI taxonomy): Eukaryota > Metazoa > Chordata > Mammalia > Primates > Cebidae > Cebus > Cebus imitator. Next base: position 1,592,084 of record NW_016107504.1, read on the forward strand.
TTCATAGGCCAGTTCTTGTACTCGTTTTCCTGGAAATTATCCATTTCACCTAGACTTTCAAAATTATTGGAGTAAAAGTTACACAGTATTCTTAAAATAATTTTTTAATATCTTCTATTTTTGTAGGTCAGTCCCCTTTCATATTTTTCAGATTATGTGATGTATTTATTTTAAATAGGTTCTGACACAAACTTTTATAGTAGCAGAATAGAAAAATAAACATTTAGAAGACATATCAGGCAATCAAGTTGATAATTATGCCAGTTTACATTTTTCACTGATCTTTTCTGCATTTCTATTAATTTTATTTTAAATTTCACTTTAAGTTCTGGGACACATGTGCAGAACATGCAGGTTTGTTACATAGCTATACATGTGGCATGGTAGTTTGCACGTATTAGCCCATCATCTAGGTTTTAAGTGCCGCACGTGTTAGATATTTGTCCTAAGGCTCTCCCTCCCCTTGTCCCTCACCCCCCGCCAGGCCCTGATGTCTGATGTTCCCCTCCCTGTGACCATGTGTTCACATTATTCAGCCCCCACTTATGAGTGAGAACATGCGGTGTTTGGTTTTCTGTTCCTGTGTAAATTTGCTGAAAGTGATGGTTTCCAGCTTCATCCATGTCCCTGCGAAGGACAAGAACTCATTCTTTTTGTGGCTACATACTATTCCATGGTATATATGTGCCACATTTTCTTTATCTAGCCTATCATTGATAGGCATTTGGGTTGGTTCCAAGTCTTTGCTATTGTAAATAGTGCTGCAATAAACATATGTGTGCATGTGTCTTTATATTAGAATGATTTATAATCCTTTGCATATACACCCAGTAATAGAATTGTTGGGTCAAATGGTATTTCTGGATCTAGATCCTTGAGGAATCACCACACTGTCTCCCAAAATGGTCAAACTAACTTACACTGCTACCAACGGTATAAAAGTGTTCCTATTTCTCCACAGCCTCACCAGCATCTGGTATTTCCTGACTTCTTAATAATCACCATTCTAACTAGTGTGAGATGCTTATCTCATTGTGGTTTTCATTTGCATTTCTCTAATGACCAGTGATGATAAGCTTTTCTCATATGTTTGTTGGATGCATACATCTTTTCTTTCTTTTTTTTTTTTTTTTTTTTTTTTTTTTTTTTTTTTTTTTTTTTTTTTTTTTTTTTTTTTTTTAATTTCTTTTTTTTAGAGATTTGGTTTACAACTCCTTTTTTTTTTTTTTTTTTTTTTTTTTTTGAGATGGACTTTCACTCTTGTTACCCAGGCTGGAGTGCAATGGCGCAATCTCGGCTCACCGCAACCTCCGCCTCCTGGGTTCAGGCAATTCTCCTGCCTCAGCCTCCTAAGTAGCTGGGATTACAGGCACGCGCCACCATGCCCAGCTGATTTTTTGTATTTTTAGTAGAGATGGGGTTTCACCATGTTGACCAGGATGGCCTCAATCTCTTGACCTCGTGATCCACCCTCCTCGGCCTCCCAAAGTGCTGGGATTACAGGGTTGAGCCACCGCACCCGGCGGATGCATACCTGTTTTCTTTTGACAAATGTCTGTTCATATCCTTTTCCCACTTTTTGATGGGCTAGTTTGTTTTTTTCTTGTAAATTTAAGTTCCTTGTAGATTCTGAATATTAGATCTTTGTCAGATAGATTGCAAAAATGTTCTCCCATTCTATAGGTTGGCTGTTCACTATGATGATAGTTTCTTTTGCTGTGCAGAAGCACTTTAGTTTTATTAGATCCCATTTGTCAATTTTGGTTTTTGTTGCTGTTGCTTTTGGTTTTAGTCATGAAGTCTTTGCCCATGCTTATGTCCTGAATGGTATTGCCTAAGCTTTTCTTCTAGGGTTTATATGGTTTTAGGTTTTACATTTGAGTCTTTAATCCATCTTGAGTTAATTTTTGTATAAAGTATAAGGAAGGGGTACAGTTTCAGTTTACTGCATATGGCTAGCTAGTTTTCCCAGCACCATTTATTAAATGGGGAATCATTTCCCTATTGCTCATTTTTGTCAGGTTTGTTGAAGATCCAGTGGTTGTAGATGTGTGGTGTTATTTCTGAGATCTCTGCTCTGTTCCATTGGTCTCAGTATCTGTTTTAGTACCAGTACCATGCTACTTTGGTTACTGTAGCCTTGCAGTATAGTTCAAAGTCGGGTAGTGTGATGCCTCCAGCTTTGTTCTTTTTGCTTTGGATTGTCTTGGCTATACGGGCTCTTTTTTGGTTCCATGTGAAATTTAAAATAGTTTTTTTTCTAATTCTGTGAAGAAAGTCAATGGTAGCTTGATGGGAATAGCATTGAATATATAAATTACTTTGGGCAGTATGGCCATGTTCATGATATTGATTCTTCCTATCCATGAGCATGGAATTTTTTTTTTCCGTTTGTTTGTGTCCTCTCTTACTTCCTTGAGCAGTGGTTTGTAGTTCTCCTTGAAGAGATTCTTCATGTCCCTTGTAAGTTGTATTTCTAAGTGTTTTATTCTCTTCATAGAAATTGTGAATGGGAGTTCACTCATGATTTGGCTTTCTGCTTGTCTATTATTGGTGTATAGGAATGCTTGTGATTTTTGCACATTGCTTTTGTATTCTGAGACTTTGCTGAAGTTTCTTGTCAGCTTAAGGGGTTTTTGGGCTGAGACGATGGGGTTTTCTAAATATGCAATCATGTTATCTGCAAACAGAGACAATTTGACTTCCTCTCTTCCTGTTTGAATATCCTTTATTTCTTTCTCTTGCCTGATTGCCTTGGCCAGAACTTCAGTACTATGATGAATAGGAGTGGTAAGAAAGGGCATCCTTGTCTTATACTGGGTTTCAAAGGGAATGCTTCCAGCTTTTGCCCATTCAGTATGATATTGGGTTTGTCATAAATAGCTCTTATTATTTTGAGGTATGTTCCATCAAGTTTATTAAGACTTTATTATCATGAAGGGATGTTGAATTTTTTTTTTTTTTTTTGAGACGGAGTTTCGCTCTTGTTACCCAGGCTGGAGTGCAATGGTGCGATCTCGGCTCACTGCAACCTCCGCCTCCTGG
>NW_016107504.1:1595338-1618513 GCF_001604975.1 Cebus imitator
GAGCAGCTGGGATTACAGGCATGCGCCACCATGCCCAGCTAATGTTTTTGTATTTTTAGTAGAGACGGGGTTTCACCATGTTGACCAGGATGGTCTCAATCTCTTGACCTCGTGATCCACCCGCCTCGGCCCCCCAAAGTGCTGGGATTACAGGCTTGAGCCACCGCGCCCGGCCGGGATGTTGAATTTTATCGAAGGCCTTTCAGCATTTATTGAGAAAATCGTGGTTTTTATCATTGGTTCTGTTTATGTGATGGGTTACGTTTACTGATTTGCATATGTTGAACCAGCCTTGCATCCCAGGGATGAAGCCAACTTGCTTGTGTGGATCAGCTTCATGCTGTGCTGCCAGATTCAGTTTGCCAGTGTTTTGTTTAGGATTTTCACATCGATCTTCATCAGGGATATTGGCCTGAAATTTTCTCTTTTTTGTTATATCTCTGCCAGGTTTTGGTATCAGGATGATGTTGGCCTCATAAAATGAGATAAGGAGAAGTCCCTCTTTTTCTGTTGTTTGGAATAGTTTCAGAAGTAATGAAGGTCCTCTTTGTACCTCTGCTAGAATTCGGCTATGAATCCATCTGGTCCAGGGCTTTTTTTGGTTGGCAGGCTATTACTGCCTCAATTTCAAAACTTGTTATTGGTCTCTTCAGGGATTCAACTTCTTCCTGGTTCAGTCTTGGGAGGGTGTATGTGTCCAGGAATTCATCCATTTCTTCTAGATTCTGTAGTTTATTTGCATAGAGGTGTTTATAGTATTCTCTGATGGTAGTTTGTATTTCTGTGGGATTGGTGGTGATATCCCCTTTATCAATTTTTATTGTGTCTATTTGATTCTTCTGTTTTCTTCTTTATTAGTCTGGCTAGTGGTCTATCTATTTTGTTAATCTTTTCAAAAAAACAGTTCCTGGATTCATTGGTTTTTTTGAAGGGCTTTCTTGTCTCTATCTCCTTCATTTCTGTTCTGATGTTACTTATTTCTTGTCTTCTGCTAGCTTTTGAATTTGCTTGCTCTTGCTTCCCTAGTTCTTTTAATTGTGATGTTCAGGTGTCAAATTCAGATCTTTCCAGCTTTCCCATGTGGGAATTTAGTGCTATAAATTTCCCTCTTAACACTGCTTTAGCTGTTTTCCAGAGATTCTGGTATATTGTCTCTCTGTTCTCATTGGTTTTAAAGAACTTCTTTATTTTTGCCTTAATTTTGTTATTTACCTAGTAGTCATTCAGGAGCAGGGTGTTCAATTTCCGTGTAGTTGTGTGGTTTTGAGTGAGTTTCTTAATCCTGCATTCTAATTTGATTGCACTGTGGTCTTGTAACTGGGGGACAGGGGCAGGGCTGTGGGGGTGTTCCAAAGATGCTCACTGTTCCCAATTTGGATGTGTTTTTTTTCCAGGTCCTTGGGCTCTCACTCACTCAAGAATGGGGAGGAGACCCAGGTGGCACGGTTCAAGTAAATATCAGATCCAAAGAGCTTTGCAGACAAGCAATTTATTAGGCAGAGAGAGAGAGAGAGCTCCCATGCTGTTGTGGGAGGGGATCCAGAGATGGAGTCTGCACAGGTAAAGAGAGAGAGAGGGAAGGCTCCCATGCTGCCATGGGAGGGGATCCCAGAGAGGGAAATCCATATAGGTAAGGGAGTAGGGGGAATTTAACCCGGAAGTTACTCTCGCCCTATTCAAGTTCTCATCCAGTGAGAGGAGCTCTTCCAAACTTCCTCTGGAGCGATTGATAAACTCTGATACTGGATTGGCTGCCTGGCTTGCAATAGAGCCCCTCCTTCCAAGGCTTTTGGCAGGCTTACTAAACAACGGAAGCTCACCTGGGCAGTCTACCTAGCCCTCTCGTGAAAGTTAGACAAAGAACTCTGGTTCCCAGATGGGGATGTGAATGAAGGCAGGTCAGGTATGTCGCTGGGAAATTTCTTCCTTTGAAACCACGCCCCTTGTGGACTTGGGAAGAGAAGTTAACACAGTCCCTCAGTCTGAGAGTCTGTTGTTTATGATTTCTGTTGTTTTGCATTTGCTGGGAAGTGTTTTACTTCCAATTATGTGGTCAATTTTAGAATGAGTGCTATGTGGTGCTGAGAAGAATGTATATTCTGTCGATTTGGAGTGCAGAGTTCTATAGATGTCTACTAGATCAGCTTGGTCCAGAGCCGAGTTCAAGTCCTGAATATCCTTGTTAATTTTCTGTCCCATCAATGTGTCTGATATTGACAGTGGGGTGTTAAAGTCTCCCGCTATTATTTCATGGGAGTCTAAGTCTCTTGGTTGGTCTATTAGAACTTGTTTTATGAATCTGGCTGCTTCTCTATTAGGTGCATATATATTTAGGACAGTTAGCTCTTCTTGTTGCATTGATCCCTTTACCATTATGTAATGCCCTTCTTTGTCTTTGTTGGTTTAAAGTCTGTTTTATTAGAGACTAGGATTGCAACCCCTGTTATTTTTGCTTTCCATTTGCGTGCTCAACACTCCTCCATACCTTTGTCTTTAGCCTATGTGTGTCTTTGCAAGTGAGATGGGTCTCCCGAATATAGCACACTGATGGTTCTTGACTGTTTATCCAATTTGCTTGTGTGTGTCTTCTAATTGGGGCATTTAGACCATTTACATTTAAGGTTAATATCATTATATGTGAATTTGATTCTGTCATCATAATGCTATCTAGTTATTTTGCACATTAGTTGATGCAGTTTCTTCATAGTTTCATTGTTCTTTATATTTTGGTGTGTTTTTGCAGTGGTTGGCACTGTTTTTTCCTTCCCATATGTAGTGCTTCCTTCAGAAGCTCTTGTATGGCAGGCCTGTTGGTGACAAAATCCCTCAGCATTTGCTTGTCTGGAAGGGATTTTATTTCTCCCTTGCTTATGAAGCTTAGTTTGGCTGGATATGAAATTCTGAGTTGAAAATTATTTTCTAAGAATGTTGAATATTGGCTCCCACTCACTTCTGTCTTGTAGGGTTTCTGCAGAGAGATCTGCTGTTAGTCTGATGGGCTTCCTTTGTGGGTAACCTGACCTTTCTGGCTGCCCTTTACATTTTTTCCTTCTTTTCACCCTTAAGGAATCTGACAATTATGTGTCTTGGGATTGCTCTTCTTGAAGAGTATCTTAGTATCTCTGTATTTCCTGAATTTGAATGTTAGCCTGTCTTGTTAGGTGGGGGAAGTTCTCCTGGGTAATATTCTGAAGTGTGTTTTCCCACTGGATTCCATTCTCCCCATTAGTTTCAGGCACCCCAATCAATCATAGGTTTGCTTTTTTCACATAATCTCGTATTTCTTGGAGGATTTGTTGCTTTTCATTCATTTTTCTCCAATCTTGTCTTCACTCCTTATTTCTGTAAGTTGATCTTCAGTCTCTGAAATTTTCTTCCAGTTGATCGAATCAGTTCAGCTGTTGATACTTGTGTATGCTTCATGAAGTTCTCGTGCTGTGTTTTTCAGCTCCATCAAGTCATTTATGTTCTTCTCAATACTGGTTATTCTAGTTAGCAATTCATCTAACTTTTATCAAGATTCTTAGCTTCCTAGCATTGGGTTAGAACATGCTCCCTTAGCTCAGAGGAGTTGGTTATTACCCACCTTCTGAAGCCTACTTCTGTCAGTTTGTCAATCTCATCCTCCATCTAATTTTGTGCCCTTGCTGGAGAGGAGTTGTGATATTTTGGAGGAGAGGAGGCCTTCTGGTTTCTGGAATTTTCAGTATTTTTGTGCTAGTTTTCCCTCATCTTTGTGGAATTATCTACCTTTGATCTTTGAGGTTGATGACCTTTGGATTAGGTTTTTGTGTGGTGGTCCTTTTTTGTTGATGTTGATGTTGTTACTTTCTGTTTGTTAGTTTTTCTTCTAACAGTCAGGCTCCTCTTCTGCAGGTCTATTGCAGTTTGTTGGAGGTCCACTTCAGACCCTGTTAACTTGGGTATCACCAGTGGAGGCTGCGGAACAGCAAAGATTGCTGCCTGCTCCTTCCTCTAGAAGCTTCATCCCAGAGGGGCCTGATGAAGAGGTTGGCCTGATGCCAACCAGAGCTCTCCTGAGGAGGAATCTAGGGAAGCGGTCTAGAGAAACCACTTTGCCGTGCTGTGGTTGATTCCGCCCAACCCAAACCCTCCAGCCTCCTTAGCAGTGTCAGGGGAAAACTGCCTACTAAAGCCTCAGTAACAGTGGACACCCCTCCCCTTACCAAGCTCAATTGTCCCAGATCGACCTCAGACTGCTGTGCTGGCGAGAATTTCAAGCCAGTGGTTCTTAGCTTGCTGGGCTTCGTGGGAGTGGGACCCGCTGAGTGAGACCACTTGGCTCTCTGGATTCAGCCCCTTTTCCAGGGGAGTGAACGGTTTTGTCTCACTGGGGTTCCAGGCACCACTGGGGCATGAAAAAACTGCTGCAGGTAGCTTGGTGTCTGCCCAAACAGCCGCCCAGTTTTGTGCTTGAAACCCAGGGCCCTGGTGCTGTAGGCGCACAAGGGAATCTCCTTGAGACATCGACCACCACCTGCGGAAGTCTGGCCTGCAGACTGACTGAAAAATGGATGAATGAATCTACTCTCACACCATTACAGTGATTCAAGTGGGCTAGGGACGGCCATTGGCTGCTTTCAGAGGGGGAAATACAAGAAATCAACCAAGACTCCCTGTTCATATACACTTTTATTCTGTCAAGATTTTACAACAGAGGTTCTAAGTGAACACATTTGTGGATAATTAACATGGTTAAAAGAGTGGTTGTATGAATGACAAAAGCTTTAGGTCCCGGGTCCCGGGCCCAGGGCCCAGAGTAAACACTTTTAACAGGTTATTCCCCTTTGATCTTCCCTGGAGAGACCCACCCAGCACAAAATTTACATGAGTAAACAGAGTGGAGACAAAGGGATGTGGGGTAAGCAGACTTAAACTTGGAAGGTCTTCAATTGTCTCTATCTCTTTCCTATGCTAATGTTAATGAGGCGGCTGCCTTCAGCAAGCCTCAGTAAAAACTTTTGGCCTTCCAAAAGGTTTGAGATTACAATCTATAACTTTTCCTAATAGTTAACATCTTGCCAGCCACCCCGAGTGAATATCAACATCTCCTGATCTGCAGATTGCAAAAACCAGGGAAAAACTTAGTATCTGGGCAGGGTAGCACAGTCCTTCATGGCTTCCCTTGCCTTGAGGAGGGAGGTCCCCCGGCTTCTTGCACTTCCTGGGTGAGGTGATGCCCCACCCTGCTTCTGCTGGCCCTCTGTGGGCTGCACCCACTGCCAAACTAGTTCCAGTGAGATGAACTGGGTACCTTAGTTGGAAATGCAGAAATCACCTGCCTTCTACATTGGTCTTCTTGGGAGCTGCAGACTCGAGCTGTTCCTATTGCGCCATCTTGCCCGTACTCCAAAATTCCTTCTTGTTTGTGGGAGATTAGTCTTTGTTGCATTAAAGGCTTCAATTGACAGTATTAGGCCTACGCACATTATACCCTTTCTTTTTTTTAATGTTAATTTGTGCCTTGTTTATATTTGAAATCATACTTGCCAAAAACTTTGTATTCTATTAGTTTTTTCAAGTAAATATTATTTCCTCTTATCAATCTACTCCATGGTTCTCTTACTGTTTGTTTTCTATTTCAGTAATTGCTAATTTCATCTTAATTATTTTTATTTTTTATTTTTGTTAATTTTTAATTTTTGCAGGTTCATAGTAGGTGTATATTTTATCAGGCACATGAGATATTTTGATACTGGTGTGCAATGTGTAATAATTACATCAGATTAAATAGGGTATTCATAACCTCAAGCATTTATCTTTTGTGTTACAAACAATGCAATCATATTCTTTTAGTTATTTTTAAAAGTATAATTAAATTATTATTGACTGTAGTCAGCCCGTTGTGCTATCAAATACTAGATTTTATTCATTCTATCAATTTTTTGTACCCATTAACCACCTTCAATTCCCAGACTCTGGTAACCATCCGTCTACTCTCTATCTCCATGAATTGAGTTATTTTAATTTTTAGATTCCACCATAAATGAGAACATGTGATGTTTGTCTTTCTGTGCTTATTTCATTTAACATAATAACCTCCAGTTCCATCCATGTTGTCGCAAATGACAGGATCCCACTCCTTTTTTGTGGCTGAATAGTACTCCATTGTGTATATGTACCACATTTTCTTTATCCATTCATCTGTTAATGGAGACGAACACTTACGTTGCTTCCAAATCCTGGCTGATGTGAACAGCTCTGCAATAAATGTGGGAGTACAGATATCACTTTGATATACTGATTTTCTTTCTTTTGGGTATATACCTAGCAGTTGGATTGCTGTATCATATATGGTAGCTCTATTTTTAGACTTTTGAGGAACCTCCAAACTGTTTTTGATAGTGTTACTAATTTATATTCCCACCAACAGTGTATGGGGGTTCCCTTTCCTCCACATCCTCTCCAGCACTTGTTATTGTCTGTCCTTTGGATAGAAATCATTTTAATGGAGGTGAAATGGTATATCATTATAGTTTTGATGTGCATTTCTCTGATGATCAGTGATGTTGAGCACCTTTTCATACGCCTATTTGTCATTTGTATGTTTTCTTTTGAGAAATGTCTGTTCAGATCTTTTAGCCATTTTAAAATCAGATTATTTGATTTTTTTCCTATTGAGTTTTTTCAACTCCTTGTACATTCTGGTTATTAATCCCTTGTCAGATGAATAGTTTGCAGATATTCTCTTTCATTCTGTGGGTTGTATCTTCACTTTGTTGATTGTTTCTTTTGCTGTGCAGAAGCTTTTTAACTTGATGTGATCCCATTTGCCCATTTGTGCTTTGGTTGCCTGTGCTTGTGGGATATTCCTCAAAAAACTTTTGCCCAGACCAACATCCTGAACAGTTTCCCCAGTGTTTTATTTTAGTGTTTTCATAGTTTGAGGCCTTAGATTTAAGTCTTTAATTCATGTTGATTTTATTTTTGTATAAGGCAAGAGATAGAAATCAAGTTCCATTTTTCTTCATATGAATATCCAGTTTTCCCAGCATTATTTATTGAAGAGACTGTCTTCCCCATTGTATATTCTTGACATCTTTGTTGAAAATGAGTTCAGCGTAGGTGAGTGGATTTTTCCTGGGTCTGGTTCTCTATGCTGTTCCATTGTTCCATGTGTCTGGTTGTGTTTTTTTTTTTTCCCCAGTACCCTCCATGCGCTTTTTGTTACTATAGCTCTGTAGTATAATTTGAAGTTAGATAATACAATTCCTCCAGTGTTACTCTTTTTGCTCAGGATAGCTATGGCTATTCTGGGTCTTTTGCGACTTCATATAAATTTTAGGTTTGTTTTTTCTATTTCTGTGCAGAATGTAATAGGTATTTTGATAGGGATTGTGCTGTATCTGTAGATTGCTTTGGGTAATATGGGCATTTTAAGAATGTTGATTCTTCCAATCTGTGAACATGGAATATTTTCCCATTTTTTGGTGTCCTCTTAAATTTCTCACATACCATAAAATTTACCACTTTTTAAAAGTGTACCTTAACGTGTTTATAGTTTTCATTGTAAAGATATTTTACTTCTTTGGTTAATTCCAGGTATTTAGTTTTATTTTTGGCTATTGTAAATGGGATTTTTTTTGGTCATTTCCTTTTCAATTGCCCACTATTTTTATTGTGGTAAAATATACATAACATAAAATTTGACATTTTTACCATTTTTAAATGTAGAGTTCACTGACATCAGGTAAATTTACTTTGTTGTTGAATCATCACCACCATCCATTTCCAGAACATTTTCATTTCCCAAACTGAAATTTCACAACTATTAAACAATTACTCCATATTACCCTTTCCCTCAAGCTCCTCGTAACTTTCTGTCTCTGTGAATTGGACTACTTTAGATAACTTTTATCAGTGGAAATACACAATATTTGCCATTTTATGTCTGGCTTATTTCACTTAGCATAGTGTCTCCCTGGTTTATCCATGTTGTAGCATGTGTCTGAATTTCCTTCCTTACTAAGGCTGAATAATAGCCTATTGTATGTATAGACCACATTTTGTTTATCCATTTCTCCACAGATGGACATTTGGGTTGTTTCCACTTTCCCATTTTCTTTACAGTTGCATTTTTATTGATTGTATTTATTTGATATTGATTGTATTCACATACAATAAAATTTACTGCTTTTTTAAAGTGTAGCTTTTTGTGGTATTAATATGTTCACAATGCTGTGCTACTATCACCACTATCTAATTCCAAAATATTTTCAACGCCCTAAGCAGAAACCCCATACCTGTTTGCAATCACTAGCAATTCTTTCTTCCCCGACCCCTGGCCTCTAGCAACCATGAATCTACTTTCTGATTATATGGATTTGCCTATTCTGGATATTTCATGTAGATAGAATCTTACAATACATGGCCTTTTGTTTCTGGCTTTTGTCACTTAGCATAAAGCTTTCAAGCATCACCTGTGTGTAGCTTGTATCAGTACTTCTTTCTTTCTTTTTTTAACACAGGATCTTACTCTGTCACTCAGGCTGGCTTAACACCACGTAGAAGCTGCCAAGGTTTATGGATTGTACCCTCTGAAGTAGCAGCTGGAGCTGCATTTGGGGTCCTTTGAGCTGTTGCTAGAGGGGCCTGGATGAGTGGTGAAGTCTTCTGAGGCTGCACAAGGCAGTGGTGCCCCAGGCCTGGCCCCCAAAACCATTCTTTTCTCCTGGGCCTCCAGGCCTAGACTGTGATGAGAGGAGCTGTCCCAAAGACTTCTAGAATACCTTTGAGGCCATTGTGTTGGATATTACCATTGGCTCCCTTTTGAGTCATGCTAATCTCTCTAGCAAGTGATTGCTCTGCATCCTGCTTGGATTCTTCCCCTGAAAATACTTTTCTTTCTCTGCTGTAGGATCAAGCTGCACATTTTCTAAACATCTGCACTTTGCTTTTAAATGTGAGTACCAACCTTAAGTCATTCCATTGCCCCCATATTGGATCATAGGTTGTTAGAAACAGCTGCATCACCTCTTTCTTGAATGCTTGGCTGCTTAGAAATTTCTTCCACCAGGTACCCTAAGTCCTTACTCTTAAGTTCAACCTTCCACAGTTCCCTAGTACCTGGACACAGTGCAGCCAAGCTCTTTGCTAAGGCATAACAAGAGTGACCTTACCTCTAGTTCCCAATAACTTTCTCATTTCCATCTAAGACCTCGTCAGCCTGGCTTTCACTGTCCACATTTCTATCAGCATTTTGGTCACAATCACTTAACTAGTCTCTAAGAAGTTCCAAACTTTCCCCCGTTTTCCTGTTTTCTTCTGAGATCTCCAAACTCTTCTAGCCTCTGCCCATTACCGAATTCCAAAGCTGCTTCCCCATTTTCAGGTAACTTCATATAATACCCCACCCTCAGTACCAGTTTTCTATATTAGTTCGTTCTTGCATTGCTGTAAAGCAATGCCTGAGGCTGGGTAGTTTATAAAGAAAAGCAGTTTAATTGGCTCCTGGATCTGCAGGCTGTACAGGAAGCATGATGCCAGCATCTGCTTCTGATGAGGGCCTCAGGAAGCTTCTAATCATGGCAGAAGGAGAAGGGGGCGCAAGCTCATCAAATGGTGAAAACCTAAGGAAGATTGGGGGGGGAGTGGGGAGGGGGAGTGAGGGAGGAGGTGCCACACTCTTTTGAATAACCAGACCTCATGTGAACTCAGAGCAAGAACTCATTTATCATTTATCATCAAGGGGATGGAGCTAAGCCATTCATGAGAGATCCCCCCCATGATCCAAACACCTCCCACCAGGCTCTACCTCCAACACTGGTGATTACCTTTCAACATGAAATTTGGAAGGGACAAACATCCAAACCATATAAAATGGCAATCATGTGAGGTGATTGATGTGCTGATTAGCTTGATTGTGGTAATCATTTCACAATGTGCATATATGTATATCAAATCATCACATTGTACATCTTAAATATACACAATTTTTTATTTTTCAGTTATATCTTAATAAAGGTGGAAAAGATTTGTTGCATTTCTTTCCCCTATTTTTGGCAGCGTGCATACCATGTAGAATCACCATGTAAACTTTTTCCATTTGTTGACTTAAAAGGCACAGGACCAAGAGTGTGAATGGGGACTGCAGTTAGCCCATACTCTGCTCCCTAACTTGTATATCCTAGTTTGGTCCTGCCCCGTCCAAAAGGAAAGAGCAATATTTCACCATTTTGTAGTTCAGCTACTTAGAGGCCACATCTTAGTATGATTTTTCTTCTTGAAGAGGGTATCTTTTAGTACTTTGTATAAAGATCTGATATGTATCAGTGGATATCCTGTAAATAATGGATACTATTTTCCCATCCTGGAATTCGGGCCATCTCACAGCCTTTAATCTAGCTGAAACTAATAACCAGTTATAAAATACCCCCCATTAATTCCCCCAAAGGTCTGTTGACCGTAACTGGCTCTGTGGTATAATTTTTATATCAGAATTCTTTAGCTGCAGGCCATAGCAATTGATTTTGCGTAACTTAAGCAAAAGAGAATATTTAGAAGGATATTGGAATTACTCAAATCTAAATTGACATGCTGAAAAACAAGGCCTCAGGAAGGTCAGGAACCATTGAGCTTGAGACATTTAGGCAGCAGAACCTCAGTTTCTATAGGCTAAGTCAAGTTTAAAAATTCAAGGATGTGGAATCTGATTATTCCACTAAGAGAGATGAGATCTTTCGTTAGAACAAAGGTCAGTGAAAGAATGCTGGACAAATCAAGCAATAGTTACCAAAGGAGACAAAAAGCAAGGCGTCAACATTTAAGTGGAGATGTTGAGTAAACCTTTAAATGTAGAAGTCTGGATTTCAGACGAGAAGGCTAGACTGGGATAAACAATTAGGGATCATAAAGATAACTGAAATAATTGACAAGGCTTAGATTGCCCAGAAAGAGAATGAGAGGCCATGCAGCCTCCCAGCTCTGTTGCCCAAGGGCAGGAGCACTTATTACACAGTAATTGTAGCTGGAGGATTGTTCCTGTTTTGGGCAGGGCAAAAAAAAGAAAATATTCCTAGAGATTGGGAAGAGTGTAGGGTATGGGACTATAACACTGTGCTGAGAACATTCTGTTTCATAAGAATGAACTAGTTATGTGGAGATTTTAAAGGAATGTAGTATCTTTCTGTCAAAGTTACAATAAATGCCATCTTATATTTTCTGTAACATTTATCATTTATATTGCACCTGGGCCTGTGTTTAGTGTTTTATGAGTGTCATCTTATTTAATTCTCACAACAAATTAATGAGGTGGGTATTATTAACCATATTTTACAGTTTGGTTACTGAAATCTCAGAGAATTTAAGTAATTTACTCAAGGTCATCTTGCTAGAAAGGGTGGAAATTGGTCTTAAGTAAGGTCTATCAGAATTTAAAAAAATTCTACTCCATATAAAATGATGCAGCAATGTAAACACTGGCTATGGTTTAGGATTCTTGAGCCCCTACTGCGTACCATGTAATGTGCTGAATACTTTACATTATCTCATTTAATCTTAATAATAACCTTACATGGAAAGTACTATCATTATCCCTACTTAACTGATGAAACTAAGATTTGGAAGTGTTAATTTCATGGTTGTCACACGGTCAGTAAGTGGTAAAGTCAGTACTTGAATACATTTGTTGATTCTAAGGCCTATGTGTTTCACAAACACATACTTTTCTCTAACAAAAATAACCACATCTTAGAACAGTGGCCCTCCTCTCTGGCTTTGTACTGGAATCAGGTGGGAAGCTTTAAAAAAATGATGCTGAGCCTCATCATTAAATATTCTGATTTAATTTAACATTAATGTGGGCAAGTCATTGAGTTTTTTTAAAAGCTTCTATTCACTCATTCAGTTTATTCAGTAAATATCTATTGAATGTCTGTTCTGTGCCATACACTTTCTAGGCATTTACATTCTAGCAGGATGTATCAGTTAACTATTGCCACAGTCATGTGTAACAACAACCACAAAATTTCCATGGCATGAAAAATTAACCACTTACTAAGCATTTATCTTCACAGATCTGGAGGCCAGCTGGGACTCAGCTGATTAAAGAGGGCTCTGTTGGGTAACTTTTTTCAGGCTGAGGTCACTGTAGTTTTCTTGCTGCAGTACTGTGGGTAAGCTATGGTGGCTCTGCTTCATGTATTTCTGATCCTCCTTAGACCAGTGAACTAGCTGGATCTTGTTTCTCTGTGGCTTCTTTCGTGAATCATAAAGGGTGACATGTCCAACTCTGGGTTCACTGCATTAACCAAAATCTCATGATTAAGCTCAAAGACAGGAGGTGAGAAAATAAGCTCCAGGTTTTTTTGTGTGGATTTGCAAAGTTCATGACAAAGGTTGAGAAAGGGGCCAGTAATTCAATTTAGGTGGGAAAGACTAACAAAGAACAATAAGCATAATACATAAGTAAATTATCAAGTATATTAGAAGGTGATAAGTAATATTTCAAGAGTCTGATATGTAGCTAGGAATGAGAACTACTGATCTTACAGTGTTAAACCTGTAAAGAAACCTGGTCTAACAGTCCTTGAACCATTTTAAAAATAGTAAAACAGACCATTCTCCAGGAAGGAGAATCTTACTTGAGGTCCATGGATAGATAGAAATGGAGATAGGACCCAGGTCTTCTGATTCTCTAGACTATTTCTCTTATATCACAGTATTCCAATCTGTAGTCTTAGAATTCTCCCTTTACTGATGGCACCAAAAATATGTTGTAGAAGAACATCGTCATTCTTACTTCTCTTAATCCCAGACATTAGAGGTATGCTGCCTAATTCCGATGCTTCTCTTAATAACTCATTTCAGAGCCCAATTTGACATTCTCCATATTTGTAGCCTTCAAAACTTTATACACATTCTGTCCTCTTTCAGCTTTTTTTCTCTTCAAGTTGAAGACTGTTAGTTTTGGTCTGTCTTCACATGATTTCCCTGCGTCCTACCCCAGCAGTCTGCTTGGCTATTGGACCTTCTTTCTTCCCCCGCTCTCTAATACCTTGAATGAAGACTCTTTCTTGAGTTACTTTTTTACGCTAAGCATCCACTAGGCCTTATAGTCATCGTTGCTGTTTTGGATTACAGTCTTCTTGATTTGCCAGGATGAACAATCAGAAGAAAAGAAAACATATGGGACTTGCTTGTACCTGGAGTTTATTGTCTGGAGAGAATGGTGAGTAACTGAATGAAGTAAGAGAGGGTATATACTAGGTAAGCCTATTCATTCTCTTTCTCTTTGAGATTCTTCTGAAACTTTAAAATTTTGTTAGATGTGAATTACATGGATACAGTATTTACCCATTAATCTCTTGAAACTGTCTCCACAATTTTTGTGTTGCCTAAAATAAGTGTAAAGAAAGACAGAGAAGAGGCAACTGTGGTTTCTGTTGTTTTCCATAACCCCCAAAACATTTACAATTATAAAAGACTCCAAGTCTCTTTCTGTAACGTAACCATAGCTTTTCACAGGACACAGCACAAAAGAATTAAGAGTGAAGATTGCTGGAGTCCTTCCTCTTGTTGCTGATTCCTGAAATCTAAGGAACGTTTAGTTGTGGGGAATAGAAACCAGTTGTTCTAAACAGACCACTCACTTGCCTGCTTATTTCTGTGACAATCTAATGTCTGCCCAGCCAGACCCTGCTTCCTCCCATTCACCTGTTAGCACCCATCTAGTCACAACTTCTTCCCAACTCTGTATCACTCTTGCTTTTAAAAGTGGGCAAGTAGTAAAAAATTATAGGAATGTGGAGTTGTGTGTGTGCTTGTATATTCTTATTTATATAACTATATGTAAAGTATCTGGATTGTGTGTATATGTATTTGAATATAGGTCATCATCTATATCTTATATATCTATCATACTAATACTCAGCAATGCCCTATTGTTTCCCATTAACAAGTTAGGCTCAATGGAAGCTTCAACAGAAGCAAGAGGGTAATATTCAGTGGAAAGCAAAATAGCAGGTAACAGTCACTTCAAATAATGTATGTATCTTTAAGTTCACACCTAAAATTTTCTTTATTGATGATATAAATTAAAATATCCACATGTAAATGTATGCGTAAGGGAAATTCTTTTTTTTTTTTTTTTTTTTTTTTTTAAGCTATAGGATATCACTCTGTCAGTCAGGCTGGAGTACAGTGATGCAATCACAGCTCACCACAGCCTTGACTTCCCAGGCTCAAGTGATCCTCCTGCCTCAGCCTCCCAAGTAGCTGGGAACACAAGTGCACACCACTACACCTGGCTAATTTTTTTTATTTTTTGTAGAGACAGGGTCTCCCTATGTTGCCAAGGCTGGTCTCAAACTCCTGGGCTCAAGTGATCCTCCCACCTTAGACTCCCAAAGCACTGGGATTATAGTTGTGAGTCACTGTGCCCAGCCGAGAAATTCTTATGTTTCATTTTATGTTGCATATTAGCTATAAAACACCTTTGTGGGTAAGTTAGAAAAGATGTGAGATGATTTACTTTCTTTGTTGTATTTCTGTTTGGGGAACAGCATGAATGGCTGTTGCAGTGTGGCAAAATTTCTGTATATTTCAGGTTTTGGTATAAAGATGTATTTGTGCTACTCCTAACTCTCTTTCTCCCACAGTTGCCTCAAGTTCTCCGGCTTCATTTTCATGTAAAGAGCTTGCAGGTAGATGCCTTTTCTATTTTACTCTCTTTTTCTGTTTTGAGAATAGTGTCTTCCAAGAACCCAGCTACCCATCCCTGCCACATACCTCCCACCACTCCTCTCTAATTTTTCCCTCTAATTCACTGGGGCCACAGTCATTGCTCCTTTTGGCAACTATGAAGCCATAAACTGTCACGACAAATAGGGCTTCTATATCATATAGAATATATTCAAATAGCTGTTCAAATACTGGGAGAACCACTGGTGGTGGTAGTCAAGAACTAGATGTAGAAACTTTTATTCTAAGAAAAGACCAGTCATCTTCTGGAATTAACTGGATCAGGGCCAGCAAACTATAGCTAGTGAGTCAAACCCAACCAGTTGCCTATTTTTATTAATAAAGCTTTACTGGAATACAGCTGTTTGTTTGCATATTATCTATGGCTACTTTCACAGTAAGATGGCAGAGTTTAGTAATTGCAACAGAGACCGAAAAGCCTAAACTATTTAAGAAATTTTGCAGAAAATGTTTGCCAACCCTTATCTAGATTAACATTCCCAGAACTGAGTTCTAGGAACAGTTTTGCAATAATTAATAACTATGCTGTTAGAAAAGGGTTCTGTAGTCATTTAAAACCAGAAAACATTGTGTTAAACAAAGTTAAACACCCTTTTCCAACTGTAGGAGAGTTAAAGAATGTTTCATATGCTAGTACAAGAGCCTTTCATATGCTAATAAGCATTGAGAAACTCTAAGAGACTAGAGGGTGCACTCCCCTCAACTTATTTGACCACAGGACACCTTTTTTCACAGCTCTTCTATTAATATCTTACAGACAGTTTTCCAGGGAACACTGATTTGGGAAATGCTATCATAGACAGTCACTTAACAGAAGTTTGTACTTGACATCACTTACTAGCACTGGACAAATTACCTAAAGCTATGTAAAGCAACACTGACTACATAATTTGTGGGATACAGTGCAAAATGAAAATGCAAAACCTCTTGGTCAAATATTAAGGTTTTCAAGACAGCAACAGCAGAGCATTAAACCAAGTATACATCTTTCTCAGCATGGAAATCTGTGTGACTGCACAGATTGCACACTCTTGAAGGTGGCCCTGGTTATAAGTTTCAATTTCTTCAACTATCAAATGTGGATAATACCTGCTTCATGCGATTATTGGGAGAATTAAATCAGAAATGTTCATAAAGGTTCTAACAGAATCTGTCACAGAATAGGCAATAATAAATAACTTGTTTGTAATACAAAAGCATTTGTAGCCATATTAAATAAATATTTATTGAGTGTCTGCTATTTGCTAGGCACAGTGCTAGGTACTCAGGGTACTTACTGTAAAGGAGATAGACAGATAAGGTCCCTGTCTTTACGTAGATTATTGTATAGTAGAAAAGACAATGAAAAAGTAAATGAACATGGCAGTTATAAATTGTGGTAAGTGCTATAAAGGGGAAAATATGGTGCCGGGAAGGGAAATAGTAGCGAGGATCTCCTTTAAATTGGGTGGTCATGGCCAGGCGTGGTGGCTCACGCCTGTAATCCTAGCACTTTGGGAGGCCGAGGCAGGCAGATTGCCTGAGGTCAGCAGTTCAAGACCAGCCTGATCAGCATGGTGAAATCTCGTCTCTACTAAAAATGCAAAAATTAGCCAGGTGTGGTGGTGAGTGCCTGTAATCCCAGCTATTCGGGAAACCAAGGCAGGAGAGTTGCTTGAATCGGGAGGTGAGGGTTGCAGTGAGCCAAGATGACACCATTGCACTCCCGCCTGGGCAACAGAGTGAGACCCCATCTAAAAAAAAAAAATTGGGTAGTCAAACAAATCCTCCTCTAGGAAGTATTATTTGAGATCAGAAGGATGAAAAGGAGCTTTTCATGAGAAGAGCAGGAGGAAAAATAGTCTAGGTAGAAAGATTAGCTAGTGCAAAGTCCCTGAAATAGGAGAGAACATGGCATTTTTGAGAACTGAAAAGTGGCCAATGTGGCTTTAATGTAGAGAGTGAAAAGGAGGATGATAAAAAATGAGGCTGTGGGGAGGGAAGGTAGAGAGGGCTCAGATCATGAGAGCACCTTGTAGGATGAGGATTTAGGATTTTATACCAAGAATAATGAAAAGCTCTTGAAGGATTTTGGGCAGGGAAGTGAGATGATCTAATTGGTATCTGTAGAAGATTTTTTCGGCTGCTGCATAGGAAGGAACCAGTAGATGGGCAAGAATAGATTAGTAAGATGCTATTTCAGCAGTCTACGAAAGAGTTGACAGTGCCCTGGACTTGGGTGGTATTTATACAGTGGTAAATAAATGAATTTGAGGCTTATTTTGAAAGTATAAATGCTAGGCCTTGCTAATTGATTGGATGTAGAGGATCGAAGGAAAAAATACTTATAACATTTTTCTGAGCAACTGGCTAACACCATTTAACTGAGATGAGATGCCTAGGGAGGGTTTTTTTGGGGGGGACAGAGGAGTATAGAAATCAAGAACTCAGACTTAGGCATGTAAAGTTGAGGCTCCTTTGAGACATCTAACTGGAGATGGTGGGTGGAGGTACTAGTTAGAATTGTTGTCTAGGATTCTGTAATTACTAACTCTTGCTGTCACCACATTAGATTACCGGGACATATTCAGAAAACATCTAAAAGAAAAATACCTAAAGATAGGAGCTGATAAATGTTACCACCATGGCAAGCACATAGAGTCACGTCTGCTTCTTGTAAAAGACCATGGTATATCAGAAGAGACACCATGTGGAATTCCTCAACAAGATCATTTTATTGACATGGAACATATATTTGATTCTAATGAAGAGGGCTCCAGCTCATCTCGAACTGTGGTGCTTCAGGGATGTGCTGGGACTGGGAAAACAGCTGTGGTGCACAAGTTCATGTTTGATTGGGCAGCAGGAGTGGTGACTCCAGGCAGGTTTGACTATCTCATCTACGTCAACTGCAGAGAAATCAGCCCTATTGCCAACCTTAGTGCTGCTGACCTTATCACAAACACTTTTCAAGATATAAACAGACCAATCTTGGACATTTTTCTCATATATCCAGAGAAGATTCTGTTCATTCTCGATGGATTTCCTGAGCTGAAGGACCCTGTTGGTGACCAAGAAGAGGATCTTAGTGTTCACCCACAGGAGAGGAAGCCAGTAGAGATTCTCTTGTACAGTTTTGTGAGGAAAAAACTATTCCCCGAATCCTCTCTCCTGATAACTGCCCGGCCTACAGCCATGAAGAAGCTCCACTCTCTGTTAAAACAACCTATCCAGATAGAGATCTTATGGTTTACAGATACTGAAAAGAGAGCATATTTACTGAGCCAGTTTTCAGGTGCTAATACAGCAATGAAAGTCTTTTATGGTCTTCGAGAGAATGAAGACCTTGACGTTATGTCTTCTCTTCCCATTGTCTCCTGGATGATATGCAATGTCCTCCAGCCAAAGGGAGATGGTGATGGGACTCTCTTGAGGTCACTTCAGACCATGACTGATGTGTATTTATTCTACTTTTCCAAGTGCCTCAAAACCCTTACAGGCATCTCAGTATGGGAGGGACAAAGTTGCCTGTGGAGTCTTTGCTCTTTGGCTGCGGAGGGTCTGCAAAACCATCAGGTTTTGTTTGCAGTCAGTGACCTCAGAAGACATGGGATAGGAGTGTGTGATACCAACTGCACTTTTCTCAGTCGCTTTTTGAAAAAGGCTGCAGGAGCTGTCAATGTCTACACTTTTCTTCACTTCAGTTTCCAAGAGTTCTTGACTGCTGTTTTCTATGCCCTGAAGAATGACAATAGCTGGATGTGTTCATATCAAGTGGGGAAAATGTGGCAAGAAATATTCCAACAATATGGAAAAGGTTTTTCATCACTAATGATACAATTCTTATTTGGCCTCTTACATAAAGGAAAAGGAAAGACGGTGGAAACTACTTTTGGAAGAAGAGTTTCCCCAGGTCTTCGAGAGGAGTTACTGAAGTGGACTGAGGAAGAAATAAAGGATAAATATTCTAGGTTGCAAATTGAGCCGATGGACCTGTTTCACTGTTTGTATGAGATTCAGGAAGAAGAATATGCAAAAAGGATAATTGACGATTTGCAGTCAATTATACTACTTCAACCTACCTATACAAAAATGGACATTCTGGCTATGTCCTTCTGTGTAAAAAGCAGTCACAATCACCTGTCAGTGTCTCTGAAGTGTCAGCACCTACTTGGATTTGAAGAGGAAGAGCGAGCCTCAGCATTCATGCCACCAGCCTTGACAATTAATAAGTAAGTATATCCATATCTTTCCTCCGGTTTTTGGGCTTCCCAGACAATGGGCCTACTTGTTTATTTCATGTATTCAGGCACATGATCATTTCTAGCATTATTAATGAATAAAAGTAATGATCTCAGTTATCTGTATTTTATATCAATCAGTATAATAAGGATTTATTGAATATTATGTGCCAGGCACTGTACTAGTCACTGTGTGTGTGTGTGTGTGTGTGTGTGTGTGTGTGTGTGTGTTAGTGTTCATTGCCACTGTGTGGATGTGCTTTATAACTCTAAAGAGTTAAGAACATGTAAGGTCATTAATTGATCATTGAGAACTGCTATTTTGGTGCAATGACCATTCTGGAAAAAGGCATAAATCTAACATTCAATTGGTTGTCACTCTTCTCTACATATATTTCATCACTGAGGCCTCAAGGAACCTCAGGTTAGTAAGGGGCAGAGGTACACTCCTATATTATCTCGCTATAAATCCTAGTTATTTCCACCAGAGCTTACAACTTTACAGAAGGTCATGAGCTGAAGTTGAAAGAGGCTTAGATAAATTACTTTTGTAATATGGACTTGGTATACTATAAAATACAGTCCTACCGGCTTACTGACTAAAGAAGCAAAGAAGACTTATACTTGTGCTATCTAGAAAATGCTGTAAGTCTGTTCTCAATATTTGGGTTAAGATGGATAATGCCTCTCCCTTAGTTTTCAGGCCAGCTGAGGAGCAGGGAACTGGAAGGAGAAGGGTCAGCAGAAAGCTTCACTTGAGGAATGAGATAACTCAAGTTGTGTCACTTATAGTTGTATTTCTTGAGTGGGCAATAGCATAAAGGTGGAAATGAGCATGGGGTATGTGTGTTTGAGGGCAATGAGAGGGAGAGAGGCATTAACAAGGATTTGTGTTTGGAACTAAAGGGGGAAGGGATGAGAAGTTAAATGGACTCAGAATTATGAAAGACCTTGGCTACAAGGTCTTGACCAATTAATAACAGCTTTAATCCGGCTGTATATTATAAAGTAAAAAAGGAAAAGGACTGATACATTTGAGAAAGTTGAAACAGTGATGGAAGCAAAGGGTCTCCTGGTTCATTTTGGGTTTCCAGAAAGTCAACCTTAGATGGAGTCCTCCCCCATAACCCTTATTGCCTTTATTAGAGGGCTTAAACTCTTACCAAAAATTTAGCCCAACATCCTCCTCCCCCAAGCACATTGGCTATATAAGAGTTTACTATTGAGCTTTCCTGGTTTTTAATTATTGTGATTAATTCTTCTATTAGTACTGACAACCAAGAACCAGTTATATTGTAAAGTTAGCTTGGGCAGGTCACTTGATGTCTCAAATAATGGACAAAATGATGGTTATAATTCTCGTTATTGGGTTAAGGGCCAGATAAGATAATTTGTGAAAATGAAGTACTTGCCCCAGTGCATGGCACATAGTAACATGGTTTTGGAGTCAGACCTGAGTAATGACCTCAGTTCTGTACCTACCTATGTGACCTTGAGCAGATTACTTTTTGTGCCTTAATACCTGTATCTGCAAAATGGGATAATAACTCTTAAGGTTTTGGAAGGGGTACATTAGTACTACCAGCAAGATAACAAAAGCCAAATAAGCCTTTTACTTAAAGTTTTGTTTTAAATTACTTTTTTCCCTCATTTCTTTTAGGTCCTTTCAACTGTGCAGTTTGCCAGTGTCTCGGCTACACTTCCTCTGCCAAGCACTATGTAATCCGTACTGTAAAATCAAAGACCTGAGGTAAGATGAACTTTGTTTTAAACTCTTGGGTATTTGCAGTTAAAGATTAGGTTGCTAGAAATTGCACTCCCAGTTGACTAAAAATAAAATATAGCTAGTTTTCAGCTTCTCCACAGTGGAGCAACAAATGAAGAGATATGCTACAGGTTTAGAAGGGGCAGGAAGGAGTCAGGCATGATCTCTGCCCGCACTTCTTGCCTTTTCCCCTTTTGTATGTACATACCCTTTTTGTATGTTTTGCTGTAATGAGTAAGTGGAAGGTTGTAACACCTGAGAGATAGATTTGGGTCTGCTGCCCTGCTTGGGTCTGCCACCCCTACTTTCTTTTCCTCCCAGACTCCCACTGCTCTCCCCCTTAGTTTTCTTTCAGTTGGGTCCTATCCTACTCCATGCAGCTTGACGATCCTTTTCTCTCCCTCCATTCCCCACTTTCACCCCCTAGTTATTCCCCAATGCACCCAAAGGGCCCCACCCCTGCCCTGCCCTTCCATCCTCACTTCCAAGCACTTCGTCCACAACACAAACACACAAGCAGGTGCTCCCTTTTTTTCCCACCCCTTTGCCATATAGATCAATATCTGCTCTTCTTCTTTCCTCATGTTTCAGAGGAAAAGGCAGCCCTTCCAAGCCACCCAAGCCAGTAAATTCACTTCACTATTTTTGTATTTTTGTGAACATTTAATTATTTTACTTTCATAACACAGAGGTATATACAGAAATAAAAGGCCTCCACCCAACTGCCCCATACCCCATCCCACTCTATATCCCCATAACCTGCTGTCTCCTATCCCCTGATCCTGAGCCCACCCTCCTTAGGTAATACCTTGTTTGCTAAGTGTATTTCTAAACCATTTTCTATGCTTACATAAACATAAAACTCTAACATAAGAGAAATATAAATCCATAAATGTATAATATTCATATACACACTCACAGAACTTTGGGTAGTTTTGTTTTACAAAAACAAAAGTGATCTTGTTTTTTTTTTTTCTTTTCATTTCACAATACAGGGGCCATGCCTCCAATACAGTATGCAGAATCTACCACATTCTTTCACATGCTGTTTGCATTTTCAAGGTTTCTTCAGCTATCTCCTCCATGGCTCAAATTTCTCCCATATTCAAAAGAACCAGCTGGGTACAGTAGCTCACACCTGTAATCTCAGCATTTTGGAAGGCCGAGGAGGGTGAATTGCCTGAGGTCAGGAGTTCGAGACCAGCCTGGCTAACATGATATCTACTAAAAGTACAAAAATTACCTGGGCTTGGTAGCTACTTGGGAGGCTGAGGCAGGAGAATCGCTTGAACCCGGGAGGTGGAGGTTGCAGTGAGCTGAGATTGCACCACTGCACTCCAGCCTGGGTGACAGAGCAAGACTCTGTTTCAACAAAAGGAAAAAAAAAAACCCTCCCTCAACTGAGTATCCCACTTCAACCCTTCCCTTCACAGCCAAGAGTCCTTGAGGAAGAGCCTCCCTCACTGATTCCACATAATCCTCACTCCTCACTTCTGCAGTTTGGCTTCTTCCCCTGCCACTCTCCTAGATCTGCTGGAAGATTCAGAGTAAATGCCAGAACCAGTGGATACTTTTCAGCTCCTGAGAGGGCCCCTCAGCCTCATTGACCTTTTTCTCCTAATTCTTCCCATTTTGACTGCTCCCAAGTACCTCATTTTCCAATCAGGAACAATTTTGCCCTCTAGTGGACATGTGGCAGTATCTCAAGACATTTTGGGTTGTCACAACTGGTGCTAAGGGATGGGTGCTTTTGGCAACTAGTAGGTACAGGCTAGGAATTCTGCTAAACATCTTACAGTGTACTGGACACCCCTCTGCAAAAAAGAATTATCCAGTTCCAAATGTCAAGAGTACTGAGATTGAAAAACCCTGTTCTAGAGGAATATAAACAAGCCCAAAGACATTTCTGAAAACTGCAGGCTAGGAATCTGGCCCTCAATCCTGATGACTGTCCATTCCCAACAGGAGACAACCTAAAAATCATGTTTAGCTGCTGCAGAGATGTCCCAGGGCCATGACAGCTTCTTAAGTCACTAGGTCCACAGGCCCCAGTTGGTGTCCAAGGCTCCTTCATTTGTGTCTCAATCTGGTCCAGGTCTAAATCCTCTCCATCCTTCCACCTGTGAGCTAAAACATACATGTGCCCCCCATCAACACAAATCAAAGGGATAGAAGGAGACCAACCTGTCACCCCCCTTTTGACCCCACCCACTCCTATCCTCCTCCACCTCACCTCGTCCTCCTAGAAGTTGATTTCCCATTGGGATATGTTTCTGTTCTGTTTCACATTTCTAAATTCACTAAGAGCTTTGTAGCCAGATTTCCCTCCTACATTTATCATGGTGGTGGGTTGAGAGAAAGACTCCCTCAGGATGATGGTGCCATGCTTTGGCCCATGGTCTAAACCATAAAACCCTCTAAGCACTATCAGTTGCTAACTCACCTCCTTGGCAGTGGCAGGAGTTCCCT
>NW_016107504.1:1621148-1622946 GCF_001604975.1 Cebus imitator
TTTTGTATTTTTAGTAGAGACGGGGTTTCACCACATTGGCCAGGCTGGTCTCCAACTTCTGACCTCAGGTGATCTGCCCGCCTCAGCCTCTCAAAGTGCTGGGATTACAAGCATGAGCCACTAAGCTCGGTGTCTGTTCAGATTTTCTAATGTGAAAAAGTTCATTTGGCTCAGGAGTGGTCAAATATCCACTCCTGCTCCAATTATCTAAGGCCTGCATGGAGAGAGTGAGTGGAGGTGTTACATACTGCCCAGGTCCGCCAGACACTTAAGATAGGGAGCTAGAGACACACACACAAATAAAACTACAGTAATTCTGGAGTGTTGACTACTAATCCTCTGATATACAAAGGGAGTCATTAAAGCATGTCTCTCTCTGCCCATCATCTACATCCTCCCCCCACAGCCCCACCTCCCCCACATTGCTCAATCTTCCCACTTATTCCCTTCCCCCCTCACTTCACTCAATCTCCCTCCCACCTCTCCCCTCTCTCCCTGAAGATTGATTTCCCATTGAGGTATATTTCTGTTCTATTTTACATTTCTCAATTTACTGAGGCTTTTGCAGCCAGATTAGCCTCCCACAGAGGAAGCAATTTTCCCTCCATCAAAAATTCACAGCTTTACACCACGGGCAGTCCCAGTCCCAGGGCCTGAGATATACTGGAGGTCTTCTCTGCTGATGGGGTTCAGAGTCTCTCCTGTCTCTTGGGGGCTCTTGAGGGTCTATTCCCTGGGTCCCCACATCAGACCACAGGCTAGCATCAGAGGACCCCCAATTGGAAGGCATCTGGGTTGGAACCGGTACTATGACCATTGCTGGTGGAGGGGGTATAGTGGGTATGGCTTAGAAAGCAGACAAAGGGCATGCGTATGAGTATGAGTATGTGAATGAGGCAGGGAGCTGGACAGGAATAGGCTCCAGTGAGGCTGTGGACCCAGGCCCAGCGAAATAAGACACGGCTGTTTGTACTGACCTGAGATCTTCCTCCTCCTTCCCCAAAGGTGTAATTTGTCTGCTCCACAACTCCAAGAGGCTGCCTGAAGCCTCCTCCCAGTCCCTGCAAGGCCTCTGCCAGGGCAGGCCCCGCCTCTGCATACCTCTCCTCTCCTTCTCTAGCAGCACCGGCAGTAGCCACCTCTTTTTCCTGTTCATCTGCTCCTGTCCAAGCCCCTCCAGCAGTGGCCAGGCCTGGAAACACAATAGCCTGGCCCTGACCCTGGGGAGATGACAGCTCCTGCAGAGAAATGGACAGAGCTGAGACACGTTTTGGGGACAGGGCAGGGGTCCGGGTGGGTTGGGGCAGGGCAGGGGCACTGGGCAAGGACCATTCAGGGGATCTTACGGCATGGAAGAGCTTCCATCTCAGCATGTCCCGCTCTCTCTGCACCTCCACAAGGCTGGTCTGGGTCAGCTGCAACTGGAAGGTCGCCTCATTGCATTCCATCTCCTGCTTTTCCTTGAGTTCCGTCAGGTTTGAGGCCAAGACCAGCGCAGCTGATCTGTGCAGTTTGGCTAAGTTTTGCAGCCACTGCACCCTGTGATTTTGTAATTCTGCCTGCCTGTGGGCAAAGCGCATGCCCAAGGCCAGGCTGCCCCAGGTGCAAGCCTCTTTAACCTCGCTGGGCACCTCGCTGTTCTCCAGGATAGTCCTGAGCTTGTCTTCCACCTCCTCCCAGGATAAGGATATATTCTCGAGATAGAACTCGGGGCCTTTTGTGTGTCTGGCCATCTTCTCGTTGATGAATGCCACCACATTGCTGTGCCGGAACCCACTACTGGGGTCCTCAGGTCTCA
>NW_016107504.1:1624357-1626225 GCF_001604975.1 Cebus imitator
ACGTGCCTGTAGTCCCAGCTACTCGGGAGGCTAAGGCAGAAGAATTGCTTGAACCTGGGAGGCAGAGGTTGCGGTGAGCCGAGATTGCGCAACTGCCCTCCATCCTGGTGACGGAGCAAGACTGTCTCAAAAAAAAACGCACACACACACACACACACACACACACACCCTTTAATGACTTTCTGAGACCCACAAGATAAACCAGACAAATCTCAGGTTGAGTCCAACTTTCCTGCTTATTATATGGCATTGTACTATAGCTGAATCTGTTTCTACCTATGGGTCTCTGATGACAACCAATGACAAAAGGGTATGTAAAGTTGAAAGAGTAATGTTTTCCACCATCCCATGTTTGTAATAAATATGTAGAAATCGTGTGTGTGTGTGTGTGTGTGTGTGTGTGTGTGTGTGTTGTGTATGTTTGCATATGTTTGCATTTTTCTATAATCTTGGAGAACAGAATGAGGGATATAGAGCAGACTCTTAACATTAGTTATCACTGGGAAGTGGAGGTCAGAAAAAAGTTTTTACCTTTTTAAAATACATTTCTCTCCAATTGCGCTTCTTATAAAGAGCATATAACTATATGTATGCATACATTACAAATCTGGAAAGCTATGTACCAGCACTCTAACAGTGGTTATCTTTGGGTAATAGGAATACAGTACTTTAAAAAATATTCTTGGCCGGCCGCTGTGGCTTAGGCCTGTAATCCCAGCGCTTTGGGAAGCCGAGGTGGGTGGATCACCTGAGGTGGAGAATTCGAGACCAGCCTTACTAACATGGAGAAAGCCCGTCTCTACTAAAAATACAAAAATTGGCCAGGCGTGGTGGCGCATGCCTGTAATCCCAGCTACTTGGGAGGCTGAGGCAGGAGAATCGCTTGAACCCAGGAGGCGGAAGTTGCTGTGAGCCGAGATCGCGCCATTGCATTCCAGCCTGGGCAACAATAGTGAGACTCCATCTCAAAAATAAATAAATAAATAATATTATTTATATTTTTCTCTATTGTAAAATTGTTTATAATAAACATGTATTATGTTTTTCAAAACTGAAAAAAATTTCTTCCAGTAACAGCTGATCATTGTAAATAATTTTTAAGTACTTGGAAAGTACTTGTAAATCCTACCCTTCTTTCAACATGACTGATAACCCCTGTTAATCGTTCATTATATAGTCTTTTAAGATAGGCCATAGCAAGTCATTTTTAGTTTTTCAAACGAAGCATCTCTGTCTTCCCTCCTGGCCCTTGCACAGGCTGCTCTGTGCATGCACGGATTGCCCCTCATCCCGTCCTGCTCTTTTTTACTCCCATTCTCTTCATTCACCTCCTATACAAGTTCTATTCCCCTTTCATGATAGTGCTCAGACATTTCTTCCTCTTGTATTTCCTGATTCTCCAGAACTCACCTCAAGCTAGGCTGAATTTTGCAACCTTTCTGTGTCCCCATAATAACTTGTGCAAATGTCTGGCAGTATTTTTCACACTGTATTGTAATCTGTGATTTTCTCATTTTTCTCCATCAACTGGGCATTTCTTGAGGGTGTGTCTTAATTATCTTTGTGTTTTCAGCATCTAGAACAGTGGTAAGCACCCAATATATATTAATTATTGAATGAATTGAAATAATTTATTACATCAGCAAGGTGCCAACAAATACCTTTAAAGATATCCCTATTTTCTTTATTTTTTTCTGAAATGCCTTTTTTCTCCACACAGACTGATTTTCTGTCACCTCACAGCTTCTTGTGGTAGGGACCTCTCCTCAGTATTTGAAACCAACCATTATCTGACAGATTTAGAATTTGTAAAAAATACCCTTGAAGATTCAGGAATGAAGCTTCTGTGTGAAGGATTAAAACATCCC
>NW_016107504.1:1627825-1640290 GCF_001604975.1 Cebus imitator
AAAAAAAAAAAAAAAAAAAGAAAGAAAGAAAATTGACAGATTTAAAGGCTGTAGGGTATATCTAGAAATTCTTGAACGTGATAGGAGAAAAAGTTGATGGAAAATAGTTCAAGAAATCGTACTACTTCATATGGAGAAACAAAGATTAAGAAGACAAGGACCTCAGTAAGAACCACTCTGTGACAAATAAAGAATATTATGGGCTGGGTCTCTCTAAGGATGGGAAATTAGTAATGATATTTAGATAAGAGGAAAAGAAGGACCTTTTTATTGTGTGTATGATGGGGTCTCACTGGAGTGCAGTGGTATGATCTTAGCTCACTGCAACCTCTGCCTTCTGGGCTCAATCTGTCTTCCCACCTCAGCTTCCTGAGTAGTCGGAACCATAGGCATGTGCCACAAAGCCTAGCTAGTTTTTGTTTGTTTGTTTGTTTTGCATTTTTCGTAGAGATGGACTTTTGACATGTTCCCCAGGATGCCTTCAAACTCATGGGCTCAAACAGCCCACCCACCTCAGCCTCCTGAAGTTCTGGGATTATAGGTGTGAACCACAAGAAAGACCTTTTGCCTATAAAATTTATGATTATAGGATTCATCCCCTGGGATTTGAAAGGAGATATGCGATAAAGTGTTAAAATCATACAGGGATTTAAAATGAGATTAAATCATCTTAATATTTCCTCCAAACCCTTTGGAAATTATTTTGAAATTAATTGTTTTGAAATTATTGACCATGTCCTTGCCATGGGGATAGGGGGCTGTGACATGCTCAAGACTGGGCGTCTTGTACCTGTGGGTCTTGATTTCCTGTGTTCATGCAATGTTGTTAATAGGGAGTGAATAGTATACTAAGTGGTCAATTCTGTCTTTGTATACCCTTCCCTTCAGGTTATGTGCTAGCCTTCTCCCAGAAGGCTCAGAAATTGTTTGCAAGTATCTTGCTGCTGTTCTTATTTGCAACCCACACCTCACTGAACTGGACCTGAGTGAAAACCCCTTGGGGGACGTAGGGGTGAAGTATCTTTGTGTGGGTCTTAGACATTCCAACTGCAAAGTGGAGAAACTAGAGTAAGTTTCTTCGAATTTATCTGGTGTCATCTAATGACTGTTGAACTTGTTACGTGCCTGCTATGTGCTTGGTGCTTGCCAGAAGTTATCTCACTTGAATTCCTCCTTACAGTAACCATGTAAGGTGGATTTTTAAAATCCTCATTGTACAGATGAAGAAACTGGGGTTCAGGGAGCAAAATGACTGTTCCACAGTCACACTACTAATAAGTCAGGATGTGACTCCAAAATCTGTCTCCAAATCTCATGGTCTTTCTAGTACACCACAGCTGTGTACGTTTACAGGAATGATATTAGTTAAATGTTAACTATATAAAGGTTACTTACTATGTAGCGAACACTGGGCTAGATGTGGGTAGAGTTATCAGAAGTTCTGCAAATGACAAATCTGTCCTTAGGACACAGATATATGTCAAATACCACAAAATCATTTGAAATGCTAGATGAGCCCAGGGGAGAGGAGGAGATCACTGTGAGCTAGACACCTCAGTAGGAGGTTCTGAGAGGGGAGTAGGACAGGGGCTGGAACTTAAAGGATGGCGAGGACTTAGCTAAGTGGGCAGATGGGCAGAACATTTCCAGGAAGCCAAAATGATGGCAGAGGCTGATTTTTCTTTTTTTCTTCGCTGGATAGCTTGAGCACATGTCACCTTACAGATGCTAGCTGTGTGGAGCTCTCTTCTTTCTTGCAAGTGAGTCAGACATTAAAAGAGCTGTTCATGTTTGCCAATGTCCTGGGGGACACAGGAGTACAGCATCTCTGCAAAGGTCTGCAGCACACAAAGGGTGTAATCGAGAATCTTGTGTAAGTATCTGCTTGTCCTTGTCCTTCTCATGGGCCTTGGCATTTGAGGGTCAGTGGGACACACTGCTGCCATAGATAACAGCCACCTTGTCATCCTCATCCCTCTAGGCTTTCTGAATGTTCCCTGTCTGCAGCTTGTTGTAAACCCCTTGCCCAAGTCCTTAGCTCCACCCGGAGCCTGACAAGGCTGCTTCTAATTAATAATAAAATTGAAGATATGGGACTGAAATTGCTGTGTGAAGGATTAAAACAGCCTGACTGTCAGTTAAAAGATCTGGCGTAAGTATCATGGACCATAGCCATGGGCAAAGTTTCCTGATGGTTCAGCAACTCCCAAAATTAAATGAGTATTTTTTGGCCTGGTGAATAAATCTCCAAGGAAGCAGTAAAGGAAGAACTGAATAAATTACGGGGAATAAATCATTCTTTCTCCACAGTTTCTCCCTGGCCTTGGCCCAAGGGAATATTTTTGCATGACACTGATTTCTTCTGTTTTTTTTTTTTTTTTTTTTTTTTCTGTTGGGCAAACACAATTCTTAAAGTGACCCAGTGCAGATGCAATGATGCCAGCCTTCTCTACGTTACTTCCTGGTAGGTTGTGGACCTGTCACCTGACCGGGGCATGTTGTCAGGATTTGTGCAATGTACTCTACACCAACGAACACCTGAGAGACCTTGACCTCAGTGACAATGCCTTAGGGGACGAGGGCATGCAGGTTCTGTGTGAAGGGCTGAAACGCCCCTGTTGTAAACTACAGACTTTGTGGTATGTGCACAGGGACTCTGTCTACTGGGCCTCTTTTTTAGATTGTATATGAAAGGGAGGGACACTGGGAACTTGGGATAATACCGGTTACTTTCTTGAATCTTCAATCACTCACAGGTTAGCGGGATGTCATCTCACAGATGCATGCTGTGGAGCCCTCGCCTCTGTCCTCAACAGAAATGAGAACCTAACATTGCTAGACTTAAGTGGAAATGACCTCAAGGATTTTGGAGTGCAGGTGCTATGTGATGCGCTGATTCATCCAATATGTAAACTTCAGACATTCTAGTAAGTCACTGCAGTGAGGAAGTGGGAGGGAAAGGGTCAAGACAGGCATATTGGGTTTGGTCATAGCCCATTGCAGTGAGCAAAGAGAAGAAAAACTGAGGGCAAGCTATGCCTACTTTACCTTACTAGTAAAGTAAGTGAAATTACCAATAGGCCTGCCCTCTCTGAACATGAGCAGGGAGAGGGAGAGGACAATCTTCTCTGTTATCAACTTGCTAAAGGAAGTAACATGGTGTAAGAAAAAGAGCATAGGATTTAGTTTCCTAGGTTTGGCTTAAATCCTAGGTCTAGCATCTACTAGCTCTATGACCATGCTTACTTAATGTCAGTATCCTGGTCTATAAAATTGTGACAGTGCTAGTACCTGACTACCTGGGGTTAACATGGTGACTGAACTGAGACTGCAATTATGAATGTACCTAGAACAACTCCTTGGCACATAGGAGGTACGCTGTAAATGTTACCCTCTTTTTGTTTCCACTTCTGCTAGAGGGTTTGATGCATACATTTTGAGAGTCTTCCAACACTCAAGGGATGAAGCTATAATGGCACAATTACAGAGGGTGGAGGTCTTGGCCCTCTCTGGCCGGTATCTGTCTGTCAGCTCAGCAGGCTGGCATGATACACAAAGTAATTCTTAATTAAAATACAACAGTGCTCTGTTGGCAGCTGACCGGTGACCAAATGGCCGTTCGTTTCTGGCATTCAGAACTGGAACACATAATGGAAAGTAAAGGCCGAGTGCAAAAATTCCACGTTCCAAAGCCAATTTGATGGATAAATGAGAACAGCATAAAAGCCTGATTACGAGTCTGGCTAAAACAGAAGCTGGTTCTCTACTAGCCAAGTGAAGTCTGTTAGTTTTAAAGACCCAAGAGTGTGGTGATTACTGCCTAAGCAAAGGGAATTATTTACAACATGATAAGCCTCAGGGCTTAGGAATCTCTGTGGTGTCTTTCTCAGAAAGAAGTGGATGCAATCTTTATTATCAATAGGTTGAAATAAACTCGACAATCAACCTTAATGTTTCTTTAAATGTAGAGTAATTTAATGTGGTAGCATTCCACAGTGTAGATGCTACAATAAAGGTCCTAAGTAGCAGCAAGGAGAAATCATTTAGTCGCTGACAGCATGACATTATTTTTTATTGTAGGTTGTTGTGCCATTTTCTATTTTTTCTCACACTTTGTCTTTTATCCAATATACTTCCGCTGTGTTTTCAGTCCAGCCTTCAAATCCTTATAAGTTGTCAATCCAGTTGATAGCAGTGTGTAATAATAGCTCTGAATACAAAATAAAGGACACACACATACAAAGTAGACAAAATTTGCTGACCCCCAAATAAATTTTAAATGTTAGAATGTATATCAGACAAAACTGAAGTCAATATAAACATATGTTTACCCAAGTAAGGTGAGTAGAAGATATGGATCATTTAGTGTGGTGAGCTGGACATGAGTAAATCAAGAAGAGCTTCCTGGAAGGGGTAGTCAGATTTGGTTGGAGGAAGGTAATTTTCTATCTTGTATTTATTTAAAGACTAGTCAATTGCAGTAGTGAGGAGGGAAAGAGTAGAACAAGGAGTTCAATCTGTAACTAACTGAACAGTCAGTTGAGATACCTCACTACCGGAGGAAGATTATTTTCTAAGAGCTGCTTGAGTGCAGAGTCTGAATCCTATTCCTCATCGTATTTTCCTGTGTAAACTTCCTGGTGCAGCGCTTTGCATATAGTAAATACATGAGTACATATAGGAGATCAGTTGGTAATTTGGAGCATCTGGGAGCAAGGCAAGGAGACACTTAATGATATGCTTAAAAAAAAAAAACAGGTGTTTTGGCCAGGCAGGGTGGCTCATGTCTGTAATCCCAGCACCTTGGGAGGCCAAGGCAAGTGGATCACCTGAGGCCAGGAGTTTGAGACCA
This sequence comes from Cebus imitator, assembly GCF_001604975.1. Lineage (NCBI taxonomy): Eukaryota > Metazoa > Chordata > Mammalia > Primates > Cebidae > Cebus > Cebus imitator. The sequence continues at coordinate 1,632,678 of NW_016107504.1, forward strand.
GCCTGGCCAACATGGCAAGACCCCGCCTCTACTAAAAATACAAAAACATTAGCCAGGCGTAGAGGCCTGTTCCTGTAATCCCAGCTACTCAGGACGCTGAAGCAGGAGAATCACTTGAACCCGGGAGGCGAAGGTTGCAGTGAGCCAAATTCTTGCCATTGTACTCCAGCCTGGGCAACAAAGTGAGAGTCTGTACCCCCCCCTTAAAAAAATACCAGTGTTTTGACATTCAGAAGGTCAAGTGAAGAGGTAGCCACAGAGGGAAAAAAGCTAATCTTTATTCATTCCACAATCGCTTGCTCAATACCTCTTATGTACCAGACAAATGTGCCAGGTGCTAGGGGAGACAAGAATAAATAAGATAAGAGATATGACCTGTGCTCTTCAGGGGCCAGTGGGCCCAGTAGTAGAGACAGGCACATAAACTCATTAATGCAATGACATAGTCATGAGCTATTAAAAGAGCCATGGCAAAATACCGCTAACCTAGCCCAAGAGGATCAGGGAAAGCTTCTTGGAGGAAGAGCCACCTGAGTTGAGTCTTAGGACGGTAGCTAGGGGCAACAGGGGTAAAAGTGGAAAAGGGTAGTCCATACTTAGGAGATGGCGTGAGCACAAGTACCCAGACAATAAATAGCATGGTTTATGGTACTTGATAGGGATAAAGATGGGGAATCTCTAAAGTTTGGTATTGCTGGAGCATAAAGTGCAAAGCAGAGTGTGTCACTAAATGAGACTGGGGAGTTAATCAGGACCTTGTATACCATGTGTGATGAGTAAGACCTGTTAGCAGAATTCTCAGTGCAAGTTCAGTCATACATGCTCTAGTAGTAGTATATTTTGAGGCAACTCCTCACCCCAGCTTTCTAAAACAGGCCCCATCTTTGGGGCCAGTTCTGCTTCCAAAGGTAGATGAAGCAGCATTCTACTCTTGCTTCTATTTCTCACTGCTACTTGGGTTGATATTGAGAACTGACCCTTCACAGTCCAGCAGAAGCTTGGCGACTGGATAGTGATGCTCTGGCTGGTCAAGCATCCCTGCCAGCCTTGCCTGCAGTGGCATTACACTTGGGCTCCCAAGTTACAGTTATCTTAGTATTCACCCAAATGTGCAGCTGTTGTTCTACGAAGTACCGTATATATCAGGGTGACTAGGTCTAGAGAAGTTCCTTTCATCAGCTGCAGTTACATGTGTTTCTAAGTGGTAGAAAACCTACCACTTAGGTTTTCTTCTTTCTTAAAGGTAATTTTATTTCAGAGTCTTGGTGCCTTCCTAGGCATTGGACCTTGAATCAAACGCTGTTCCTCATCCTCATACATATTCTTAATTCTAAATTTGGAAAGAAGAGGTTGTGGGTAACTGGTCTCTTTAACTCCCAGAAACCCTCTGGGCTTCCTAAGCAAACTGACCCACTTTTTCCCCAGCAGTGAGCTCTACTTATCAGGAACCAAGACAGCTTCCTGATAAGTCACTCAAAAAAATTTAAAGGTCTTGTTACACTTCTATGGCATTAATTGTCCACTTTCCCTACAATTACATAATTAACAGGGTTGCTCATTTCATTTTGCTAGATAAAGATTAGCTGCTATCCATTAAAAACTAAAATGATACCTTTCTACATACTTGAAAGAGCTTGTACTTTTTTTTGTAGTCAATGGGTTTTAATTCCGGTTACACATACTGAGTTTGAAGGGCCTGGCAGGGTGGGAGGCAGATGCTGAGCAAGCTTTCTAGTAGATAGGTGGTTGGATGTAGGCGTGTGGCCTGGGAAGTAATCATCCACAAAGAGGTGATAGCTGGATCTATGACAGTGCATGAGCTCTACTAGGAAATGTGAGAAGAAAAAAACCTCTCAGGAATATCTCTGGGGAATAAGCCCTGGATGATACCATTTGCAAAGGGATTGATATGGAAAGGAAAACTCATTAAGAGAACCAGGAGAGAATGGTATCCTGAAAAAGCTAAGGGAAAAGTGAATTTCAAGAAGTGCTCAACAGTATCAAATGCAGCAAGAGATCCAGTAGGATGAGCACTGTGAAGTGTCCAGTGGATTTAGCAATTAGCAGGTCATAAACAATCTTGTCAAGGGCTGTTTCAATAGTGTGGTAGGGCTGGAAACCATATTGCAGTGACTTGAAGAGATAGATGATAAGCAAGTGGAGAAAGAAAGCAGAGATTACTTTTTAAAGAAGTTTATGAAAAGGAGAATAGATTTGGGGTTGTAGCTAGAGGAAATTGTGGGAGGGGAAAAAGTAGGGATTTTTATTTCCTTTTTGCCTTGTTTTGAGACAGGCAAATTTGTAGGCCTAGAGGAAGGAACCCATAGAGAGGAAGAAGTTGCAGCTACAGGAGTAAGAACTAATGGACTAATGGAGCAGGGCCTTGGACAAGGCAGGGCAGGACAGGAGTGATATTTTAAGAGAAAGCGTTAAGCATTTTATCTTTTGAGACTCAGGGAAAGGTGCTAAGGCTGGAGGAGGGGTTAGATAACTGAGTGGATGAAGCAAGTAACTCAGTGGTGCCATGGAGCAAGTGTGAATTGGAATCTGATCCATGAGAATAGGAAAGCTACTGCAGACATCTCTTGGCTTGACAAGTTAAAAGTCTTAATGCAAGATTTTTTCCCTTTTTCACAGCATTGACACAGATCATTTACATGAAGATACATTTAGAAAGATGGAAGTTTTAAAAATGAGCAAGCCTGGAATCGTCTGGTAGTTTTCAAGGAGAGCTCCTGAATTGACTGCATATAGACCCTTCCATCTGACACCATCTTTAAAAGTTGTGCAGTACAGTATTATTTTTCCAAACTGTTAACCTTTGCTGAGGAGGCTAATGTGATACAAGCAGCAGTGATTGCTGTTTCTTGCATACAACTATCCATTCAGCAGGATGTAAAAGGCAGAAGCAGCTTAGTTTAAATGTCTTCAGTATAATACCTTACATTCATATGTTTATGTTACAGTGTTTACTGTGCTTTTACAAGAACCCTCAGAGGTGGGAAGATGAGGCTCTGAGAGGTTGTAACTAGCTCCAGGTCATAGAGCTCATTAGAGGGAGAGTCGAAACTGCAATTCAGGCAGGTGTCTCTCAAAACCCAGACCATGCAGGGAAACAATAGAAAAAACATACATGAATGAGTCCACTTAAAGAGACAAGATACTTGAAATGATTAAAGTAACAAGAGTATGCAAACACATGTTATATCTTATGGTGCTGATTTCAAATAAACATCTAATTCATGAAGGAAGAATGAGCTGGACTAATTGGGAAGGGCTTCATGGAAAAAGAGACTCGATGTGGGCCTTGAAGAGTGAGTATGATTGAGATAGGTGAGAATGCAGTGGCCAGTGGCTTTAGGACTGCAGGGCAACAGGGCCCTGTTTTTGAGCAGCTCACCAAAAGAGCCTAGGGAGAAAGAAATGTTTGCCCTAAAATTTCTTGAGCTCCCACAGTATCTGTAATCCTAGGCTTCTGAGGGTGCTTTCCAGTTCCCAGTCTCATCTCCCTTTCTGAACTTTTAATACTTTCCGAATGTATTTGTATTTGTTCATGACCTTCTGAGGCTGACTCGGTCTTGATCTCTGATAGCATCTTACGTAGCCAAGCATGGATCCTATACAACCCCCTGTTTGTCTCTCTGCCTAGCTTTCACAAAACACTACATGAGGCAGTGGAGAAAGGGAGTGTCAGGCAATGAAACAGTGCAAAGTCAGCGAATAGTGAACATGATGTGGGATCAACAGAAAGTAGGCTGGGCTTATTAAAGTGTAAAGATGTCTCCAGAAGCTATAACTAACTGTGTGACCCTGAATATGTCACTTGGATTCCTGAAACCTTAGTTTCCTTATCTTTGAAATGAGGATAAATTGACATTAACCTTGTAGGGCTGTTTCCCAACATGGTACTTCCCTGCAGCAGGCACCAGTTAGTTAGTTGTAGCTCTTTGTGTGTTTACCTGTAGTATACCTCAGCTGTATAATGCAACTCCTAGGTTTTCTTGCAGTGTAATCTATGTGAAGTGTGTGTTTGAACTAAATGTATGTGCCGACACAATGAACCTAGTGAAGGAAGAGACTCATAGTGGGAAGTTATTCCAGAAGGGAGGTTGTAGTATAGCCCAGCTGCTTCATGGATTTATCCATCATCATGTATTGTTCTCCACTGCCCTGGGAGATAGTAACACTCAAGAAGCATACCAGGTCTATCTTGAGAAGAATGGTCAAGATAGCAGTTTGTCTCCAGTTTTCTGAAATTTTCTTTGCTTTTAGTTACTTAACACATTTATTGCACATTTGTTACATGCCAGATTTTGTGTTAAGTGTTGACTTTGCAGAAATGAATATGCCTTTTCCTGTGCACTTCCTCTACCATGTTCTCTGACTGCCTTAGTCCCTCTGTCAGTCTGGAAAACATCTGATAAAACATCTCACTAAGAGCTCAAAGATATAATGTTAAATGAGAAATTGCACAACCGTGTGTGTGCACAATCCAATTTGTGTACAAAAAGATACATATGCATGTGTACATGTGTTCAGAAAATCTATGGAAGGATGTATACAAGAAGCTGCTAACAGTGATTACTATGGCAAGAGGAATTTACCAAGCAGAGGCAGTGTGGAGAAGAGGAAATACCTTTTCATCAATAGCCTTCTGTCCTACTTGATGTTTTTTTTTGTTTGTTTTTTTTTAACCATGTGCATGTTTTACTTTTATAATTAATAAACATGACGTTAAAATAAAATTCATATTGAGGAGTACTTTTTCTTTCTTTTTAATTTTTGTTATTTTATTTTTCCATAAGTTATTGGGGTACAGGTGGTATTTAGTTACATGAATAAAGACTTCAGTGGTGATTTGTGAGATTTTGGTGTACCCGTCACCCAAGCAGTATATACTGCACCATATTTGTAGTCTTTTATCCCTCACCCCCCCGTCTCTTCCTCCCAAGTCCCCAAAGTCCAGAGTGTCATTCTTATGCTTTTGTGTCCTCGTAGCTTAGCTTGCACATATCAATGAGAACATACAATGCTTGGTTTTCCATTCCTGAATTACTTCACTTAGAATAATAGTCTCCAGTCTCATCTAGGTCACTGCAAATGCTGTTAATTCATTGCTTTTTATGACTGAGTAGTATTCCATCATATATATATATATGCACATAAACTAGAAAACCTAGAAGATATGGATAAATTCCTGGAAAAATACAACCCTCCTCGTTTAATCAGGAAGAAGTAGATACCCTAAATAGACCAATAACAAGCAGCGAGAATGAAACGGTGATTAAACAATTACCAACAAAATAAGTCCAGGACCAGATGGATTCACAGCGGAATTTTACTATCTAATTCCAGACTTCTTGGAGGCTTTGTTCATATTTTCTTTTTTCTTTGTCTTTGTTGGATTGGGTTAATTCAAAGACATTGTCTACGAGCTTTGAGTTTCTTTCTTCTACTTGTTCAGTTCTATTGCTGAGGTTTTCCAGAGCATTTTGCATTTCTAAAAGCGTGTCCAAAGTTTCCTGAATTTTGTTATTGCTTTTTCTTTAAGCTATCTAGTTCCTTGAATATTTCTCCCTTCCCTTCTTGTATCATTTTTTGGACACATTTTGCATCATTCTTACAAGAAGAAGCCAAAGCCCTTGCTTTGGGCTTTGCCTTTCTCTGGTCCCTCCCTGATCAGCTTAATAAGTAACCTCCTGAATTCTTTCTAGAGTAAATCAGGGCTTTATTCTTGGTTTGGATCCATTGCTAATGAACTAGTGTGATTTTTGAGGGGAGTTCATAAGCCTTTTTTTGATCATATTGCCAGGTTGGTTTTCTGGTTCCTTCTCATTTGGGTAAGCTCTGTCAGATGGAAGGTCTAGAGCTAAAGGCTGTTGTTCAGATTTTTTTGTCCCATGGGGTGTTCCCATGATGTAGTGCTCTTCCCCTTTTTCTGTGGATGTGGCTTCCTGTGAGCCAAACTGCAGTGATTGTTGTCTCTTGTCTGGGTCTAGCCACCCAGCAAGTCTACCCGGCTCTGGGATGGTACTGGGGATTGTCTGCACAGAGTCCTGTGATGTGAACCATCTGTGGATCTCTCAGCCATGGATGCCAGTTTCTGTTCTGTTGGAGGTGGCAGGGGGTGGAGTGGACTCTGTGAGAGTCCTTAGTTTGGTGGTTTAATGCTCTATTTTTGTGTTGGCTGGCCTCCTGCCAGGAGGTGGCACTTTCCAGAAAGCATCAGCTATAATAGTGTGGAGAGGGACCAGTGGTGGGCCAGGCCCTAGAACTCCCAAGATTCTATGCCTTTTGTCTTCAGCTACCTGGGCAGGTAGGGAAGGACCATCAGGTGTGGGCAGGGCTAGGTGTGTCTGAGCTGAGACTTTCCTTGGGTGGGTCTTGCTGCAGCTGCTGTAGGGGGTGAGGATGAGATTACCAAGTCACTGGAGTTGTGTACCTAGGAGGATTATGCCTGCCTCTGCTAAGTCATGCAGATTGTCAGGGAAGTGAGGAAAAGCCGGCAGTCACAGGCCTCACCCAGCTCCCATGCAAACCTAAGGGCCAGCCTCACTCCCACCATGCTTTCCACAACAGCTCTGAGTACGTTGTCAGGTGGAGGACAAGACAGGTTTGAAAACTTGCCCAAGGCTTTCCGCCTCTCAGGGGTGAAAGAAAAGGACTTTAGTTCGTCCACCGCTTGTAAAGTCTGTAAGCTGGATCCACACCCTCCCTGAGTTCTGGCCAGGAGGCTTCTTGCCCTGTTCAAATTGTTAGAAAGTTCAACTAGAGAATTCCTTCTCCCTGTGGAGTTTTACCATACCCCTGCTCCTCTGGCCACCCTCCTGATGGATCTCTCTGGTGCCCGGCAGGAATTTACTGCTTGGGGACCCAGCGAGCTGCCAGGGCCTTTCTGATGCTTCCTTTACCCCTGTGTTTTGCTCAGCTCAGCTCTCTAACTTGACTTAGCTCCTGATAAAATCAGAAAATTCTCCCGCAAACAGACCTTCAGCTTCTCCAGTGGGGATGTGTGTTCAGGAGAGGAGGGTTTCCCTTTCCAATTTCTGCAGATGGGGCGCTTACAGCATTTGGGGTATTTCCCGGGTTCTGCAGGAGAAGCCTGCTTCCTTCAGAGGGTCTGTGGGTCCTCTCAGGATTTCTGGTTTGTTCTTGCAGTCAATCTGAAGCCAAAATTAAGATGCAATTTTTATTCTTTTAAAACATGATGGTTTGGAAGAAAATACAGGGGCAGGAATTTATAAGCATGACATTAAAAACTCAAAGGAAAAGAATGAAAGATTTGATAATATCAAAGTTTAAAACCTCTTTGTGAAAATTACAAAATATATATAATTAAAAGACTAGTGACAAACTGAAAATACATATTTCACACACATATAAATCATAAGGCTAATATCCATAATGTAAAGAACAACAAATCAGTATGAGAACCATATAACTTGGAGTGTTTCCACTTTCTAGCAATGATGAAGTATCAGTCACTGGATTTAGTATGCCATCTTAACAACTCAAGAAATGAGCAAAGTATATGAAACAACAATTTTTGTACATTGGATAACAGGCAGAGTTGGAAAAAATAAAAAACAGTAGATCTAAACAGAATCATATCA